>NW_012034895.1:0-532 GCF_000956235.1 Wasmannia auropunctata | reverse complement strand
ATTCTAGTCGCGATTCTGGATCCACCATTTGGAATTTTTGAAAAGCCTATTCAGCATCAAAAAGTAGAGGCCCTCTTGACATTTCGACGAAAATTTGAAAACCTTTTGAAGTATTTTATTTCAAAAATTGAAGTAGACAGAGGGGGTGGCCTCCTTGACAGAGAATGTCCCATTTTATATTTGACAGTCAAATATTTGGAAATCGCGAGGTTGGAGAGAAAAATGTTTTTGACAAAAGTTTTGAGACTTCGAGGGAGACATAAGATGATAACATTGGTTTGACCTTGAGTGGCGTTGTCAAGATCAGGACAAGGTCATTTTAAATTTTTTAAATGGAACCGCCATTTTTGTTGCATATTCTTGTAGCTTATTTCGAGAGCTTTCCGAAACACGTAGATAAAATGTTTTTTGGTTAAGGAAATCTCGAGTTATAAAGCTTGAAAGTAACAGTACCACCAGCATTAGCATTATCTAAGGTGTCCGAACAATGGCTGAAACCTTTTGAATATTGTTTAGGATCATGAGCTTGACA
>NW_012034894.1:0-463 GCF_000956235.1 Wasmannia auropunctata | reverse complement strand
CAGGTGCACCACATGTGGAACTGAATGGTATTTCTTGAATATCCTTTCCAGAAAAACAAAAGTCTACAGGATTTTCGAAATATAGCGGTCGTTCTTCAATATATCCACTCTTGAGTCATGCATATTTAAAATTATGAAATTATGGAGAAGATAGCTGTATATGCGTTAAATGCTATAATATACTATAGTTGTGCCTGGTGCAAGAAATATTTTTGTATGCAGCATTTCTTTGAAGAATATCATAATTGGGAACATTTTGTTATATAGGAATTATATAAGTATTAATATAGTAAGATCAACTAGTTTTAAATATTTCTGTTAAGTATATTATTGCTAATATTAAAAATAAATATTAAAAATAAATATTTATAATAAATGTGCTTATACATGATAGGAAACGTCGAAATATATGGCGTGATAGCTCATCTTGATAACATGGAAAATAGATCGGAAGAGCACACGT
>NW_012034893.1:0-495 GCF_000956235.1 Wasmannia auropunctata | reverse complement strand
GGAATAAAACTTTGATTTTATTCTTTTTGATGGTATTATATCATTTATTCATTTTTTAACTTCGGTTGTCACACTTAATAAAATGACCCCAGCTTTTTACTTTGGAGACAGATATCTCTGAAGTATAACTCTGAATGATATTAGTAGCATCATGTAGTGATTTGAGGGTAAATATTGATAACAACGGACCCAGCCCCAATAACCTTGACCTTCATATATGTTGTCAAGGTCATGATCTGTTGTCATAAGAAATATACTTATCAGAAATATTTAAAACTAGTTGATCTTACTATATTAATACTTATATAATTCCTATAACAAAATGTTCCCAATTATGATATTCTTCAAAGAAATGCTGCATACAAAAATATTCTTTGCACCAGGCACAACGTATTATAGCAGGTGCACCACATGTGGAACTGAATGATATTTCTTGAATATCCTTTCCAGAAAAACAAAAGTCTGCAGGATTTTCGAAATATAGTGGTCGTTCTA
>NW_012034892.1:0-366 GCF_000956235.1 Wasmannia auropunctata | reverse complement strand
TTTCGTCGGGTCTCCCTTTCTATCCGTGTAATTCCATGAAAAATCAGTTGGATCGTTTTCTCAAGTACCGATTTGGAAAGTAGAGATTTCAAGCTGTAAAATGCTTTTTTGAACATCTCGATATGATCATTTTTGACAAAGTTGCTCTATCTTGAAGTTTGCCTATTTTTAGAGACTAGAACAGGTGATCCTTTAATTTTTTGGACCAGTGTATATGTATATGTATTATTTTTTTATTTTTTTTACTCGTCCTTGAAGTAATCTGTAAGAGAAAAATATATATTTATATTTAACAATTATTTTATCATGTTTTATTAAACAAATTTAATGTATATATATGACAAAACGAAGATCGGAAGAGCACAC
>NW_012034891.1:0-420 GCF_000956235.1 Wasmannia auropunctata | reverse complement strand
TTGTACGATTTTTTTCACCGATTTATTCAATATTGAAACAAAAAGGATCATTTTTGCTTCAATGTTGAATAACTCGATGAAATCTTGTTGATCGTGCACGATCAGCAAAAAAAGTAATTAAAGGTAAAGATTCACTCTTTCAAAAGCAGTAAACTGCATTTGCAATTTTTTATTCGCGCCATGAAACTTGTCGAAGTTCGTAAAAAATTTTAAGATTCGTCGGGTCTCCTTTTCTATCCGTGTAATTCCATGAAAGATCAGTAGGATCGTTTTCTCAAGTACCGATTTGGAAAGTAGAGATTTCAAGCTGTAAAATGCTTTTTTGAACATCTCGATATGATCATTTTTGACAAAGTTGCTCTATCTTGAAGTTTGCCTATTTTTAGAGGCTAGAACAAGTGATCCTTTAATTTTTTGGAA
>NW_012034890.1:0-423 GCF_000956235.1 Wasmannia auropunctata | reverse complement strand
TTTCACACATTTCTTCTTCAAACTTTTCTCGTAACATACCCTTCGTTCGAGATTTCTCAAATTTATCTTGCTGAAAATTTTAATTTTTCGTTAATCATATCATATTTCTGTTTCAGCTCTTCCCTGACACCTGTAATTGACATTGCGTTTTAACGTCGATACTTCTCGCGATAGATTCGGTATGTGAACATATATACGTGATACGATCTGATTTTGGAGATCGTTGAAAAATGTTTATCGTACTTCTCGCCGCGTTTTTCGGTCCATTGAGTCACTTCTGTGTCTCGATGGATTAGCGTCCAGCAAGCCGATAAGCCGGATTAAACGCGATCATCTGCACGAGTCGTGGGCGGAAGACTCCCCAAAACGAGGTCCGCTTGTCTTAGTACACAAACGTCTTGTTACCATGCCTAGCTTCGGCTA
>NW_012034889.1:0-471 GCF_000956235.1 Wasmannia auropunctata | reverse complement strand
CTCAATCCAAGTGATATGTAATCTTTATACTTATTAACTCTTTCTATTTCAACCCAATGATAATTGTTATTTAATTCTTTAAAATATTATTATATTACAAAATCGTATTACTTTACTCAACTCGAGTATTATTAGAAAAAATTAAAAAAACAATAGAACAAAAATAAAAAAAAAATTTAATTAAAAAGAAAATTTATGTAAAAAACACTTGGCGCTGCCAAATGTTTTCATTCTATGTAACATTTAATACTATACTAAATAAATAGTTTTAATATTTATTAAATTATATAGTTTTTAATTTCAATAGATTCGAAATAGTTATTTTTACACTGCTACAACATACACGTTTAATTTATGTATATGTACATTACTATTTAAATTACAACTTTGAATTTTGACCAAAAGTAATTTCAACTTTATCTTTCTTTATTTTTGAATTATTTTTTAAAATTATATTTAACAGTAGTAATA
>NW_012034888.1:0-659 GCF_000956235.1 Wasmannia auropunctata | reverse complement strand
TGTATGCTATACGAAGTTATTACGTAACGCCGCGAACGCAAGGATACGACGTTTCCTCGCTTCAAACGGCGAGAATCGACGTTTGAGCGGTGGGAACGTCGCGGGCGCTCGGATCCGGCGGATCCGCGCTTCGCACGTCGAGATTCGACGTTTGAATGGTGGAAACGCCGCGAACGCAAGGATACGACGTTTCCTCGCTTCAAACGGCGAGAATCGACGTTTGGAGCGGCGGGAACGTCGCGGGCGCTCGGATTCCGGCGGTTTCGCGCTTCGCACGTCGAGATTCGACGTTTGAATGGTGGAAACGCCGCGAACGCAAGGATACGACGTTTCCTCGCTTCAACGGCAAGGATCGACGTTGGAGCGGTGGAACGTGCGGGCGCTCGGATTCGGCGGTTCCGCGCTTCGCACGTCGAGATTCGACGTTTGAATGGTGGAAACGCCGCGAACGCAAGGATACGACGTTTCCGAGCTTCAAACGGCGAGAATCGACGTTTGAGCGTGGGAAGTAGGCGCGGGCGCTCGGATCCGGCGGTTCCGCGCTTCGCACGTCGAGATTCGACGTTTGAATGGTGGAAACGCCGCGAACGCGAAGGATACGACGTTTCCGAGCTTCAAACGGCGAGAATCGACGTTTGAGCAGTGGGAACGGCGCGGGC
>NW_012034887.1:0-302 GCF_000956235.1 Wasmannia auropunctata | reverse complement strand
TTTTTCTAATCATAATACTGTAATAGCGATGTCCATAAGTGCATTTGATGCATAAGCGCATAAAGTGTATGCATTTTTTTG
Organism: Wasmannia auropunctata; assembly: GCF_000956235.1. Lineage (NCBI taxonomy): Eukaryota > Metazoa > Arthropoda > Insecta > Hymenoptera > Formicidae > Wasmannia > Wasmannia auropunctata. The sequence continues at coordinate 221 of NW_012034887.1, read as the reverse complement.
CCCGATATTATGTCATTCAGATACATATAGATTCGTCGTCGTCGTCGTCGTCGTCATCGTCTTCTTCTTCGCAAAATTTTTCAATCTTGTCCAGCTTTCGTCTATAATTTATAATTTTGCCGCCTTTGTTGTCGCCGTCTTTTTCTTCGCTACATTTTCGTAAAATTTCAATGTTGTATGGTCTTTTTGGTTTGCTATATCATCGTCGTCGTCTTCTTCTT
>NW_012034886.1:0-317 GCF_000956235.1 Wasmannia auropunctata | reverse complement strand
AGTAAATTCTACAAAATGCGCGCGCAGTACATCGACATAATTTGACATGATGAGCTCTGCTTTGCGAGCTCTGTGCGTGCGAACTGTGCGAGTATAAATTTCTCAAGCACAGTCGCACAATATATAGGTATAGATAGATAGGCAACACCAAGATTAAATATTTGCCCTAATCAAATTTAGTCCATCCATTTTAAGGCAACAGATCTACGATATTTAATTAGTAATTTGTAAAATGATTTAATTGTCGTTATTCGACATGTACTGAGACATTTTCTCTACATTTAACATAATTAATCGTAGATTCGTTACCTCATAAA
>NW_012034885.1:0-393 GCF_000956235.1 Wasmannia auropunctata | reverse complement strand
TTAATGTATTAAGTCCAGGATAAGCCCAGACACAATGCCCGATTAGTCCAAACGTCCGCGTAAGTGATCGGATAACCGGAGGGAAAGCCCGACTCTGAAGGCGCAACGAAACTCGTGAAAGAATCGGAATGTCGAGAGAGTCGGAATTCCCGCGAGAGTCATAATTACACCTTTAATATACAAATACAAATTTCAAAGTTATCTACTTTAGTATTTCATCATGCAAAACAAAATTTTTATATTTTAATAAAATATTTTTTTACAGATCAATTTAGAACTTTAAATATTAAATTCTACTAAGTTACTAAAAAGTAAATTCTACAAAACGCGCGCGCAGTGCATCGACATAATTTGACATGATGAGCTCTGCTTTGCGAGCTCTGTGCGTGCGAA
>NW_012034884.1:0-658 GCF_000956235.1 Wasmannia auropunctata | reverse complement strand
TGTCATGATCTGTTGTCATAAGAAATATACTTATCAGAAATATTTAAAACTAGTTGATCTTACTATATTAATACTTATATAATTCCTATATAACAAAATGTTCCCAATTATGATATTCTTCAAAGAAATGCTGCATACAAAAATATTCTTTGCACCAGGCACAACGTATTATAGCAGGTGCACCACATGTGGAACTGAATGGTATTTCTTGAATATCCTTTCCAGAAAAACAAAAGTCTACAGGATTTTCGAAATATAGTGGTCGTTCTTCAATATATCCACTCTTGAGTCAGGCATATTTAAAAAGATTATGAAATCATGGAGAAGATAGCTGTATATGCGTTAAATACTATAGTATACTATAGTTGTGCCTGGTGCAAGGAATATTTTTGTATGCAGCATTTCTTTGAAGAATATCATAATTGGAAACATTTTGTTATATAGGAATTATATAAGTATTAATATAGTAAGATCAACTAGTTTTAAATATTTCTGATAAGTATATTATTGCTAATATTTAAAATAAATACTTAAAATAAATATTTATAATAAATGTGCTTATACGTTATAGGAAACATCGAAATATATGGCTTGATAGCTCATCTTGATAACATGGAAATATCAAAATTGATGCAAATGCAAATGCTATCACATGGAA
>NW_012034883.1:0-425 GCF_000956235.1 Wasmannia auropunctata | reverse complement strand
TTGTACCGCTTAGGTTTTATTGTTTAATTTTGTACACCTGTTTTTTGTTAAAAAGAAGATGATAAACATCAAATTTTGTTCGATAATAGATGTACCGCTTAGGTTTCATTGTTCAATTTTGTACAATAATAGATGTACCGCTTAGGTTTTATTGTTTAATTTTGTACAACTGTTTTTTGTTCGAAAAGGAGATCATAAACATCAAATTTTGTTCGAGGAGCACGCTAACACTTGGCACCCTTTTTTACTTTTTTAAAAAAGTCAATTTTGTAACGATATCACGCATTTTGTAGTGATAAGCATCACAAGCACATATTGACAACGTAAACCGAAGAATATAGAATATTCTTAATTCGAAATAGTGTTATAAAAAAACCGTCATCATCACTAGCTCAATCGTTTAATTATTGTAATATTAAAATATG
>NW_012034882.1:0-410 GCF_000956235.1 Wasmannia auropunctata | reverse complement strand
TTTTCACTAAAATAGAGATCGGTATTTAAAGTACCAAAAGATATAGCATTTAGGTTTTATTTTGAAGAAATAATAGATGTACCGCTTAGGTTTTATTGTTTAATTTTGTACACCTGTTTTTTGTTAAAAAGAAGATCATAAACATCAAATTTTGTTCGATAATAAATGTACCGCTTAGGTTTCATTGTTCAATTTTGTACAATAATAGATGTACCGCTTAGGTTTTATTGTTTAATTTTGTACAACTGTTTTTTGTTCGAAAAGGAGATCATAAACATCAAATTTTGTTCGAGGAGCACGCTAACACTTGGCACCCTTTTTTTACTTTTTTTAAAAAAAGTCAATTTTGTAACGATATCACGCATTTTGTAGTGATAAGCATCACAAGCACATATTGAAACGTAAACCGA
>NW_012034881.1:0-668 GCF_000956235.1 Wasmannia auropunctata | reverse complement strand
TATTGTTAGATATTGTAGAATATATTGTAGAAAATAATATAGAAAAAAAGAAATCAGTAGTAAAAGATGTTATTAATAAATTAAATGATGAACATATAACTGCTCTCAGTCAAGCATTTAAAAATTGTAGTTTTTACGATAATAAAATGATTAATTGTGAAAATGAAAAAATAAAGGACGATACAGTTTTACTAAATCAGTTACTAGTAACTCTAAGTCAGAAGTTTGAAAGTTGGAATTTGTATGATATCCCTGCTTCTCTAAATAAAAAATCTTTTTCTTTAAGTTTAAACAAGAGCAAATCATCTATATATTGGAATAGAAACAAAGAAAAATATAATCTTAAAAGATGTTTGCGTTATGCTTCAAATCCCGAATTAAAGCGAGCATGTGAACGCATGCGATATAAGGATAATATTTATTATAGACGCATGCTGAGTCAATTAAAATATATTCAGAAAGCAGAAAAAATATGTATGAGACAACGTGAGCTGTATCAGCTTAATATTATAAACAAGTGTTCTCAAAAGCAAAAAAATTATTATAAGAATATACTTAACAAACGCGCTAAAAAGATAGAGAATTATAAAATGGATATAGTTAACAAACGCGCTAAGAAGAGAGAGAATTATAAAACGGATATAGTCAACAAACGCGCTAAAAAGAGA
>NW_012034880.1:0-328 GCF_000956235.1 Wasmannia auropunctata | reverse complement strand
TATCCCCTGTGTGCCTTGTCGACTCAGTTTTAAAAAATATGTCTGCGAAAGACACCATGTCTGCAAAAGACACCATGTCTGTAAAAGACAATATCGTATCTGAACAAAATAAAAATGTAAATAATACATCTGTTAGTGATAAAACATTTGTAGAAAATATATTGTTAGATATTGTAGAATATATTGTAGAAAATAATATAGAAAAAAAGAAATCTGTAGTAAAAGATGTTATTAATAAATTAAATGATGAACATATAACTGCTCTCAGTCAAGCATTTAAAAATTGTAGTTTTTACGATAATAAAATGATTAATTGTGAAAATGAAAA
>NW_012034879.1:0-344 GCF_000956235.1 Wasmannia auropunctata | reverse complement strand
AAAGTCCTGTAACTTTTAAACGGCAACAGATACAAGGTTGGCGCATAGGACCTTTTTTGTAGGGCTCGTCGAGATCTATGAGAAGCCACCTTTGGATTTTTCAAAATACTAAATTTTTCAATTTTCAAAATTTTCAAAAAAGTCCCCAGGGCGAACTGAGATAGCTACGGCACTTTGACTTGTGGGAGGTGATAGAGGGGGTCGTCCTCTGTCGATGAAAACTCCCAATTCAATTTCAAATCTCTACTAACCCCAACCAAATCTTGACTATAGAAGATAAAAATAAAAAAAAATTCTAAAAATTCCCGGACCTACCCCTTCTTATGCAGCTCGACGAGAGGAAA
>NW_012034878.1:0-755 GCF_000956235.1 Wasmannia auropunctata | reverse complement strand
TATTAATGCCGAGAGTAAGTAAAAAAAAGGCCGATTGGCTTGATGTTTCGGAAGGCACCCTTACGACCAATAAACTACCCCTAGTGCCACTTAAAATATTCTAACATCGTCAAAAATGATTTGTAACATTTGCGCTTTGGCACACGACACCATTTAAATACTAAGAAAGGGTAGAAAAAAGGCCGATTGGATTGATGTTTCGGAAGGCACCCTTACAGCCAATAAACTACCCCTAGTGCCACTTAAAGAATTCTAACAGCGCCAAAAATGATTTGTAACATTTGCGCTTTGGCACACGAAAACATATAAATGCCGAGAGTAAGTAAAAAAAAGGCCGATTGGATTGATGTTTCGGAAGGCACCCTTAAGGTCAATAAACTACCCCTAGTGTCACTTAAAAAATTCTAACTGCGTCAAAAATGATTTGTAACATTTGCGCTTTGGCACACGACACCATTTAAATATTAAGAAAGGGTAGAAAAAAGGCCGATTGGATTGATGTTTCGGAAGGCACCCTTACGGTTAATAAACTACCCCTAGTGCAACTTAAAAAATTCTAACAGCGTCAAAAATAATTTGTAACATTTGCGCTTTGGCACACGAAAACATATTAATGCCGAGAGTAAGTAAAAAAAAGGCCGATTGGCTTGATGTTTCGGAAGGCACCCTTACGACCAATAAACTACCCCTAGTGCCACTTAAAATATTCTAACATCGTCAAAAATGATTTGTAACATTTGCGCTTTGGCACACGA
>NW_012034877.1:0-335 GCF_000956235.1 Wasmannia auropunctata | reverse complement strand
TCATCAATTACAGATAAAAGCGTTCGCGCATGTTTCGTTTCTTAAAACGTCGTTATAATTGCTTTCTTGATAAGATATACAGTAAAGATGTCTCGTACTTCATAAAGTTTTTTTTTTTTAAAACGGCTCAATATTTGAATAGTTTATTTAAAATATTAATTTAATTTAAAGTTGTTTAATAATTTATAGTAATTTAAAATATTTAAAGTTGTTCAATATTAAATTATATATATATATATACATATATATATATATATATATATATGTATATATAGATTTTGGACTTTGATTTTTACTTACTGTTCACGTGCCAACTGCCACATATATGCATATAT
>NW_012034876.1:0-979 GCF_000956235.1 Wasmannia auropunctata | reverse complement strand
CATTGGTTTGTTCAAGTTGAAGCAGCGACATTCTGAGTGTAGGTGAATGGAATATACATTGAATGGAAGCATTAGCATAGCAAGATACATTATTAATATTTGGAAGTCCTTTTGTACACCATAAAGTATAATCAGTATCACCTGAATCTGTATTATTAATTTGACATTCTAAAATATTTTTTGATATTGCCCATATTGAATCATGTATTTTTTGAACACGTTGTTTCGAAATATTAATACTTAAAAGATCTGATCTAAACTGCTTTCGCAACCTATTGTATTCTATTATAGCTAATTCATTTGCTTTCACAGATGAAGGATCATAATTTATAAGATGCAATCCACTTAAAGTGGTTACTCGTGAAAGAGCAACATATATTTGGCCACAACTGAATACTGAATTTCCAGCTTCTACAATAGCATGTTTTAAACTCAATCCTTGACTTTTGTGAATAGTTATACCGTAGCTTAAGCATATTGGAAATTGTTTTCTTATAACATATGCTTTATCCATTACTTCAAATTTGACACTAACACGTTCTAATATATGTTCTACTCCCAATGGAAGCAATATTTTAATTTTATCTATTTCATTATTACCATTTCGTATAAATGATGTAATTGTACCAATTGTACCATTTACAAGACCTAAAGTTACATCAATATTTCTCCTAATCATTATACGTGCGCCTAGTTTTACAATTATAATTCTCGCTAATCCAGCTGTTCGAGAACTATCTTCGTTATCCTTACTTAATATCTTAGAAACTTTCTTTTTCAAATATGATGCACAATCCGTTATGTCTTCAGCAACAAGTTCTATTTTATCCGAAGAAATTCGATCTAACATTGCCGTGTTCAAAGTATCACATAATGCACAAGTTGGAAGTAGACAAACTGCATCTAATGGCAATTTTTCTAAATAATTGCATAATTCTTGCAATCGACCATCACAAGAAGTCTCTGTAAATTTTATTTT
>NW_012034875.1:0-1567 GCF_000956235.1 Wasmannia auropunctata | reverse complement strand
TATACGATTTATTTTTTCAATAAAATAAAATAAAAAGTATATATATAAATTATATAAAATATAAATCAAATTAAATAAAAAATAAAATAAAATAAAACATGACATAAATTAAATAAAAAATAAGGAATGATATAAATAAAATCAAATAAATAAACAAATATTATACAAAATATGAATCGAATCAAATAAAAAATAGAATGAAATAGAACATGACATGAATTAAATAAAAAATAAGGAATAATATAAGTAAACTATATATCAAATAAATAAACAAATAAAGATTGAAACAAATAAAATAAAATGCAATAAAACAAAAATAAAATGTAATAAAACAAATAAGAAATAAATGTTAAAATATAATAAAGTAAAAAAGACAAAATAAAATTAATATTTTGTATTTGTGTGAATAATATATAAATTTTTTAAAGATAGAATCCGATCTGGCTCACGCCGATCTAAACTCAAATTATGTAAGTTATATTATGTAATTATATTGAAAGTCGAACAGACTCAAATTCTAAGCTTCTACACCTAAATTTTATCTTAATTCAACATCGAGGTCGCAATCATTTTTATTAATAAGATCTCTCTAAAAATATTACGCTGTTATCCCTAAGGTAATTAATTCTTTCTAACTTTACTAACCACTACTTATTGCTACATAAGAATGTAGCAATAATCATGACTGAAAAGTAATTTTTCTAATCTTGATATATTTAATCAATAAAGATAAAATGGTTTCGTAAATGCTGTATTTTATTATTTAATTATAAAAAATATATTTCTAAGGTCACTTTTTCTTAAAACCAATCATAACTTAAATTGTATCAGTTGTGGCACAGCGAATCTTTAATTGTTCCGCATTTTCTTCGTTATTATCTTTTAAATTACGTACATATGTTAAATATATATTTTGACGTTGCAGCCCGCTGCAGCGTTCAATGGCCGTTACAAGGCGCGAGTTCGCGTCCCTTTTGTCGGGCCGGCATATCCGCTCAATCGAGCGAAACCGAAATCTCTGAAAGGCTCGAATATTATATCGCGTGCATTGCGTTTACTAGTTTTTATCTTTTATATAAACTCGGGTACCTCGTCGGACTTATGGAGCATCGCCGAGGAAAAACCCGGACACAAAACTTAAGAAGTCGCCGTCTTGAAGTATAGGCGATCGGCGCTCAGGCACAAGGGCACATGCACCTGGCAAAGGGGCACGAGCCGAGCACGTGGCCACGCGCCGAGCACGTGGTCATGCGCCGCGACGTCACGCACCCCCACGCAAGGGGTGCTGCCATTGATTGCGCATCGAGCCCGATCGACGAGGCTTTTGCGTGCGAACTCTCAACGCGAGAGACGAGTGAGCGTGCGTGCGAGTGAACAAGAGAAGAGAAGAGCGAGCAAGAGAACAAGGAGCGAGGTTGTCAGCCTATCAGGATCATTCCAAAAGATGTTCGGAGGACTGTGCCGGTGAGGTGACCCTGTTATCGTGCGTATTGTAAATCCGCGGGCTTCGCTCACACTCTGCAATCGGATACGCCATTTTCGCATTTCGCGTTCACGCTGCGCTCGC
>NW_012034874.1:0-1062 GCF_000956235.1 Wasmannia auropunctata | reverse complement strand
TATCCCCTGTGTGCCTTGTCGACTCAGTCTAAGCGCGGAACCGCCGGATCCGAGCGCCCGCGACGTTCCCACCGCTCAAACGTCGATTCTCGCCGTTTGAAGCTCGGAAACGTCGTATCCTGCGTTCTGCGTTTCACCATTCAAACGTATCTCGACGTGCAGCCGAACCGCCGTATCCCCTGTGTGCCTTGTCGACTCAGTACCGCTCAAACGTCGATTCTCGCCGTTTGAAGCTCGGAAACGTCGTATCCTTGCGTTCGCGGCGTTTCCACCATTCAAACGTCGAATCTCGACGTGCGAAGCGCGGAACCGCCGGATCCGAGCGCCCGCGACGTTCCCACCGCTCAAACGTCGATTCTCGCCGTTTGAAGCTCGGAAACGTCGTATCCTTGCGTTCGCGGCGTTTCCACCATTCAAACGTCGAATCTCGACGTGTGTGACGTCCCGTCTCTTTTTCAAATATTTCTTTTCATACTTATATATTTTATTGTTTTATCCATTAATTATTCTATCAGGGTGTGACGTCCCGTCTCAAAATTTCATTCTATTATCCGATCGATTCGATTTGATCCGACAAAACACAAAAATACGTAATCTTTTATTATTATTCTTTTATATTTATCTTACATATATTCTATATACTCATATATATATATATACATACGCTGTAACTTGTGAAATAAGCCGAGGTAGGCGCAGGATATCAATTACTTAATCCTTGTTAAATTAACTTTAAACTCACTCACTCGCAAGATGCAAACGATTTGGAATCTTAAGACATTACCCGAGGAATGACAATGACGTCACTATAAAAATTTGATAACGAACAATAAGTTTTTCATGTCTCGTTGCAAAGCTCTCTTCAACCTCTATTAAATCTCCTAATTAACCTTTTGTCTAAAACATATATTAATTGTTTAAATAATTCAATGTTATTAAAATTTGTTATTAACAATATAATTTTATATCAGAAATCTACTAGTTGAAGCAAGCTCTGTACCTTCGATAATAAGCGTCAAGACCGTATCTCTCATGGTTTGCGAGATAACGGGGGCATGTGTC
>NW_012034873.1:0-489 GCF_000956235.1 Wasmannia auropunctata | reverse complement strand
CGAAAGCTTCAGCTTCGGCCGCAGCTTCAGGCGCAGCGTTAGCGGAAGGATGAGCTTCGGGCAAGGGACTAGCCCATGTCAGCGAGCCGCATAGGCCTATAACAATCACTGCGATGAACAAGAACTTCGGAACTTCCATTGTTGTATTCTAACTGTCGCTTAATAAATCCGCTTTTATACCCTAGCCGACTAGCTACGACTAGCCGATTATTACCAGGAAAGATACATATAGCTCAGAAAAGAAATTATGAAATGTAGTTAAAAGTTAGATATATTTTTTGTTACCAATAAATCTGTGACTTTCAATACTTTATATTAATACATAAGCTATTTTTGAAATTTATTCTTGAAGTTTATAATGCATATTTACAATTTTATTGATATACTTATACTCATATTAACTTATTTGCATTCTATTGATATAATTAGTTACATTTTCAAATATTTGTTTTTTTATCTTTAATTAAATTATTAATTATCACATTATAA
>NW_012034872.1:0-766 GCF_000956235.1 Wasmannia auropunctata | reverse complement strand
GTGAATTCGTAACGGGTGACAAACGTGATAATAAAAGTATTATTACGAGAAACTGTGAACTCTATCTTTGCTGCGATTTACGCGTGTGGTACGATTCGCGCGTTGTTGAACCTACCTTAGCGTCGCTGGAAGAATTCCAAGAACGTGACAGCGGGTGGGCATTATCGCGTATATTGAACTTGCTAGTTAATATAAATAAGTTTAATCCTTTGCACGCGGGGTGTCATATTCAGTTACCGCGAGAAATTATGACGAAGAAAGCGATCGTGAACGTGCAATCTATGGACAATGCATGTTTCGCATGGTCAGTGGTGGCCGCTTTATATCCAGCTAAAAGTCATGTGGATCGGGAATCGTCGTATCCGCATTATAAATCTGTGTTAAATCTCAAGGACATTGAATTTCCAATGACGTTGAGTCAAATAAAAAAGTTTGAGAATCTCAACACAATCTCCATCAACGTATATACCATTGAGAACAAGGAACAAGTATCGGTCCTACCGATTCGCCTCGCTGACACGAAGAAGGAGAAGCATGTCAATCTACTGTACGTGGAGAAAGATGGTGTGGGACATTTCACATGGATCAAGAATTTGTCCCGCCTCGTTAGCTCGCAACTGAGCAAAAACGCGCACAAGAAATACATTTGCGATAGGTATGTATAATAAAAACTTTAAAAAAATTCTTTTGAAATAAACAATTCAACAATGTAAATAAATTGATTTTTCAGATGCCTGCACTATTTTAGTTTGAGCGAAAAGTTGAG
>NW_012034871.1:0-588 GCF_000956235.1 Wasmannia auropunctata | reverse complement strand
GAGTAAGATGATCTTTTATTTTTGGCATATGTATTCTATAATTTTAAACTAGACAAGCTTTAAATGAATGTAACTTCGTCAAAAATGATCGTATCGAGATGTTCAAAAAAGCATTTTACTGCTTGAAATCTCTACTTTTCAGATCGACACTTTAGAAAAGAATCCTATTTATTTTTTAAGGAATTACATAGGTCCAAATGAAAATGCATCAAATTTCCAAAAATGTGTACTAAATTTAAAAGGTTTCACGGCATAAACTAAGAATCGCACACAAATGCAGTTTACTACTTTCGAAAGAGTGATTCTTTACCTTTAATTTGCTTTTTGTTGAGCGTTGTACGATTTTTTTTCACCGAGTTATTCAACATTGAAGCAAAAAGGACCATTTTTGCTTTAATGTTGAATAACTTGGTGAAAAAAAATCATACAACGCTAAAAAAAAAAGCAAATTAAAGGTAAAGATTCACTCTTTCGAAAGCTGTAAACTGCATTTGCATGCAATTTTTCATTCGCGCCATGGAACTTGTCAAAGTTCGTAAAAAATTTTGAGATTCGTCGGGTCTCCTTTTCTATCCGTGTAATTCCATA
>NW_012034870.1:0-373 GCF_000956235.1 Wasmannia auropunctata | reverse complement strand
TAAAAGGTTTGATATCAAAAACTGGCGCCAATTTATGATTCCATAAAAATTACGTTTCATTACTCAATCACTTCAAGTCATATGTATATGACTTGTACAAAATATTTGATATCAATAACTGCCAAATACAATCTCATAAAAAAATTTTATAAAAATGAAGATTAAAAAAAAACGTTCTAACTGATATGTATCTTTGTATTCCCATTGGTCTTTCCATTCCAACCCAAGTGATAGTAGATTTAATTTTTCGCAAACGTGTTATCTCACTCAATCCAAGTGATATATGTAATCTTTATACTTATTAACTCTTTCTATTTCAACCCAATGGTAATTGTTATTTAATTCTTTAAAATATTATTATATTACAAAATCG
>NW_012034869.1:0-323 GCF_000956235.1 Wasmannia auropunctata | reverse complement strand
TAATGCGAGGTCCAATAATGCGGTGTCCAATAATGCGTGTCCAATAATGCGTGTCCAATAATACAGTGTCAAATAATGCGTGTCCAATAATGAGGTGTCCAATAATGCGGTGTCCAATAATACGGTGTCCAATAATGCGTGTCCAATAATGCGGTGTCCAATAATGCGGTGTCAAATAATGCGGTGTCCAATAATGCGTGTCCATTAATGCAATGTGGATAATGTAGTAGTTTAATAAAACGTATTTTATAATGTGTGTCCAATTGTGCAGTGTCCAATCGTATGGTGTGCAAACGTGCGGTGTCCAATCGTGCTGTGTCCAA
>NW_012034868.1:0-748 GCF_000956235.1 Wasmannia auropunctata | reverse complement strand
AGTGATAAGCTTAATCGTACCTGTCTAAAAGAATTAATAATTTTAAAAAAGAAAAGAGTATAATAATGATTAATAATAGTTATGAGAAAGAACATTTTACTTCTTACAAGACATTTGTTACAACTGTCCGGAACCAATTTTATTCTCTATAGTCTGTGAAGTATGTTGTAACATACAAAAATCTAAGAAACACGTAAATTTTTATATTTGCGGAATCTCATGTTTAGAGAAAATATCCCTTACAGAAGAAACAGCTAGTTTGTTTCTTTCGGAGCAAATATCTGCACGTATAAAATAATACGTGTCTTTTCATTTTCGTTTCATTTTAACAACATATTTCAAGGAAAATTAAATCACTAAAATTTCTATTTTGGTACTTTTTTGGTAATGGCGTACAGCTTACAGCAAGCGCTTTTTCAGCTACTGTTGCGACCTTCTAGCCGAAAATATTATGTCACAGCATACATTTACGTCCTACAACTTTTCATTACAGGCAGACCTTAATTCGGTGTTCAATAATGCGAGGTAGTACAATAATGTAGTGTCCAATAATGCGGTGTCCAATAATGCGAGGTAGTACAATAATGCAGTGTCCAATAATGCGGTGTCCAATAATGCGGTGTCCAATAATGCGGTGTCCAATAATGCGTGTCCAATAATGCGTGTCCAATAATACAGTATCAAATAATGCGTGTCCAATAATGAGGTGTCCAATAATGCGGTGTCCAATAATGCGGTGTCCAATAAT
>NW_012034867.1:0-339 GCF_000956235.1 Wasmannia auropunctata | reverse complement strand
CGAGATGTTCAAAAAAGCATTTTACAGCTTGAAATCTCTACTTTTCAAATCGGTACTTTAGAAAACGATCCTACTGATTTTTCATGGAATTACACGGATAGAAAAGGAGACTCGACGAATCTCAAAATTTTTTACGAACTTTGACAAGTTCCATGGCGCGAATTAAATATCGCATGCAAATGTAGTTTACAGCTTTCGAAAGAGTGAATCTTTACCTTTAATTTGCTTTTTTGTTGAGCGTTGTACGATTTTTTTTCACCGAGTTATTCAACATTAAAGCAAAAATGGTCATTTTTAGCTTCAATGTTGAATAACTCGGTGAAAAAAAATCGTACAACG
>NW_012034866.1:0-306 GCF_000956235.1 Wasmannia auropunctata | reverse complement strand
AGCATTACTTACTCTACCTTCCAAAAATAGGCAAAATTCAAAAGAGTATAACTTCGTCAAAAATCATCATATCGAGATGTTCAAAAAAGCATTTTACAGCTTGAAATCTCTACTTTTCAAATCGGTACTTTAGAAAACGATCCTACTGATTTTTCATGGAATTACACGGATAGAAAAGGAGACCCGACGAATCTCAAAATTTTTTACGAACTTTGACAAGTTCCATGGCGCGAATTAAATATCGCATGCAAATGTAGTTTACAGCTTTCGAAATAGTGAATCTTTACCTTTAATTTGCTTTTTTGT
>NW_012034865.1:0-422 GCF_000956235.1 Wasmannia auropunctata | reverse complement strand
AAGCGCGCGTCTGTAGTGCTGGTATTATTAAAAGCAATAACAAATTTCTAAAAATGCAATCACTCACTTTGAAGAGCCGAGAACATGCGTATACTTTTTTTAAGGCAATCAAAAATTTTAAAAAATGCAATTTCTCACTTCGAGGACTCGAGGACATGCATATAATTTCTTGATAAGAAAAGAAAAATTTTTAAAAATGCAATCTCTTACTTCGAGGACTTAAGGACATGCATGTAATTTCTTGAAAAGAAAAGAAAATTTCCAAAAATGCAGTTTCTTAAATTGAAGACTCGAGGACATGCCTATAATTTCTTGAAAAGCAAATAAAAATTTCTAAAAATGCATACACTCACTTCGAGGATTCGAGGACATGCATATAATTTTTTGAAAAGAAAATAAAGATCGGAAGAGCACACGTCTGA
>NW_012034864.1:0-608 GCF_000956235.1 Wasmannia auropunctata | reverse complement strand
TACCATTACACTACCTCTGAAGAAATAGCATTTGTAGCATGAAGTTATGACGTATCTATGACGTATCACATGTGTATTAATGACGTCACCATGCATTTGGTAGCGTAGTCAAGTAGCTCCCCAAACAGTTACAGCGCTAGATAGCGCAAATAGCGTGCTCCCCGAACGCACCCATAGTTCTCTCGCTGCGCTAACTTCATGAGCGGCTGTCATTGCATTGACTTTTGATAGTTGTATGTATTGAGGTTAATGTACATACATTTTAGTGAATTAAAGTAAAAGTAAAAGTGCAGTTAAATAGCGCGCGCAAAGCGCGCGTCTGTAGTGCTGGTATTNTTAAAGCATACAATTCTAAAATGCAATCACTCACTTTGAAGAGCCGAGAACATGCGTANACTTTTTTTAAGGCAATCAAAATTTTAAAAAATGCAATTTCTCACTTCGAGGACTCGAGGACATGCATATAATTTCTTGATAAGAAAGAAAATTTTTAAAAATGCAATCTCTTACTTCGAGGACTTAAGGACATGCATGTAATTTCTTGAAAAGAAAAGAAAATTTCCAAAAATGCAGTTTCTTAAATTGAAGACTCGAGGACATGCCTATAA
>NW_012034863.1:0-554 GCF_000956235.1 Wasmannia auropunctata | reverse complement strand
TTCATGGGCTGTGAAGACTGCGACGCAACTAGAAAAACCACGATACGTTATCTTTGCCATGCAGACTGGTCGAAAGAACGTCATGTCTAAAGATGCTTCTTTATTCGATGAATGTAAATTAACCAATGTGAAACTTTATTTAAATTCAGAATTTTATTCGTACGACGACTTAAATCTAGACTTTGATAAAAACAGATACGTCATCCTGTTTGATATGTATGCTCGTTTTCGTAAAACTTATTACGGATGCACAAACGATGAAACGCTGTTAACCGTAGTTCATTTTTGGAGAATGGACCTTTCGTAGTCATTGACTGCACGCGCAAAACGAGTCCGTCAAGAGCGCTACCGTGGATGTGCGAATAGAATTTGACTGTAAAGAAAATGTGCCGGAGAATACTACAGCCTATTGTCTTATTTTACAAGATCGCGTGATTGAATATTGTCCATTATCCAACGTTGTGCGCAAAATAACATAAATTGTCACGTCTGCAATATTCTCATCCGAGATAAAAACTGCGACAATTCGCGAAGTGGACACATTTTTGATAGAT
>NW_012034862.1:0-360 GCF_000956235.1 Wasmannia auropunctata | reverse complement strand
TGAGCATGAGTTTTCGCTCGTGGGATCTGTACGAGTACCCTTTGTTGCAGAGCACTACCAAGCATTCATGGGCTGTGAAGACTGCGACGCAACTAGAAAAACCACGATACGTTATGTTTGCCATGCAGACTGGTCGAAAGAACGTCATGTCTAAAGATGCTTCTTTATTCGATGAATGTAAATTAACCAATGTGAAACTTTATTTAAATTCAGAATTTTATCTGTACGACGACTTAAATCTAAACTTTGATAAAAACAGATACGTCATCCTGTTTGATATGTATGCTCGTTTTCGTAAAACTTATTACGGATGCACAAACGATGAAACGCTGTTAACCGTAGATTCATTTTTGGAGAATG
>NW_012034861.1:0-443 GCF_000956235.1 Wasmannia auropunctata | reverse complement strand
AAATTCATTGTAGTCGAAAGAGAGACCAATCTGGCACCTCTCTGTCAAAATCTAGCACTATTCTGTCAAACGTTCTTTCGAATACTGATTTCAAAGTGCGACAGACAATCCCACGGACCGGCAGTTGTATATCTATACACACCGCCTCTTCTATAAATGCCCAGCTTTGTCCATTGTGGCGATTGAACGAAACTCTTATATCCCTGGCGTTAAATTCATCGGGATCCTTGTCTGATTGATGGAAAAGAAACGAATTCCACCACACATCGAAACGTGACTCAATTTTCGTGTAGCGTGACTCCTTTTCTACGTAGCGGTGATTACTAATACCATAAATTGTGTGTTCGCATGTGTGAAGGATTAACTCTGTGACACTGTTCCAATACATATCACGGCAATGTCTAATTACACGCATCTGCAACGAATAATGGGGACATCTCTTA
>NW_012034860.1:0-401 GCF_000956235.1 Wasmannia auropunctata | reverse complement strand
TCGTTACTATACGCACCAGCAGTCATGTTACACTCTATGCGAATGATGTTTACATTCATGATATTTATCGGTACGTTCGATTCGTGCCATTGACGCGGTTCCAGCGTGCGATTTGATGAAAATCCCAACAGCGTTCCAATGTTACAGGATTTTGTGAAATTTATCTGATACGCGCAATTGATCTCGCTCTTCATCGTATTGTTATTGGCGCGAATCACCAGCGGGTAATCGTTCTCATCTTCTTTATCACTTTTCTTTCTCGCAGCATCGTTTGGACAAACATGTATGATTGCACGTTTCAGATATTTTGCAATATCATGCAGTTCGTATGATCCTTCGGGAATTACAATCTTCTTGTCGTCTTTGTCGAAATAAAATTTATTATTCGACGAATTTACATT
>NW_012034859.1:0-612 GCF_000956235.1 Wasmannia auropunctata | reverse complement strand
TTTATATTTATTGCGTGCTAACAAAAGACTTTTTCTGACTCGACTTGAGCGGTCGTGACGGTCGACACGAAAGAACTTAAAAGAGAATACACATGAGCAAAAATTAATCTCGCGACGCCGTCTTACAGAGACCTCTACAAACAAAACTCTCCAAATGACACCAGAGCGCTCTGATCTCAACAATTTGATAATAAGAAAATAGGAAAATATACTTTGTGAGCTGTTTTTCTTTACAGTAGTAATAAATAAGCGAAAGGATAGTCAAGAACGGAGTGGCGATAAGCATTTTATTAGAGGCAAGCACATAAAAGTCTAATTAAAATCTCGTCAATTGGGAGTAATGACTAATGTATGTAGAAGCATATCACTGTATTCCCGTCTTCATATACGAAAAGACAGATTTATTTTAACTGAAATTAATACTATAGCTCAACAGATTTGTCATGTAAATATGATTTCGTGTATAAATATTTACACATAAACATTTTAAAAATTATATTTTAAGTCAAGTCATCTGTCTGTATATAATTATATTATTAACAAAACTTGGCATATTAAAAGGCATTAAAGACGTATAAATAAATTTTAATTAAGATACTAAAAATTCGATTA
>NW_012034858.1:0-482 GCF_000956235.1 Wasmannia auropunctata | reverse complement strand
CATGACGTTCTTTCGACCAGTTTGCAAGGCAAAGATAACGTATCGTGGTTTTTCTAGTTGCGTCGCAGTCTTTACAGCCCATGAATGCTTGGTAGTGCTCTGCAACAAGGGGTACTCGTACAGATCTCACGAGCGTTTTTTACAGTTGTTTCTCCAGTTAAAATTGTGTCTCCTGTACGTTTCACCTGCTCATTCAACACAAGCATCTCACGTTATCGCGGTCGTCTCCGTACGTGCAGCCTCACAGTGATTTCTTCTCCGCGAAAATCGAGCAATCGACCGTATTGATCCACAACGCGGATAGTCAGATCCGATATGCTCCGTGCGATGATCGGAAGGTAAATGAATCTGTGCCGGCGTTTCCGATATCTTATATCCTGGCGGCACGCTCGGTGAAAACTCGTGTATCGTATGTACACACTTGTCGTTACTATACGCACCCGCGGTCATGTTACACTCTATGCGAATGATGTTTACATTCA
>NW_012034857.1:0-432 GCF_000956235.1 Wasmannia auropunctata | reverse complement strand
AGTAAAAGAAATAACATATACAGGGTGTCTCTTAATAGATGTATCACCGCTCATGGGTAGATGGAATGGACTAAACTGAATCGAAAAGTCCTCTACCATTTTGCAAAATTCGCAATATTTAACGAGATATTAATTTTTGAATATCGCCGAATGAGCGAGTGTCCGTTCGGTGAGTCCGGCCCATCGCCAATACTAGCGCGCGATCGTTCATCGAGCGCAGTTGCCTACCAGTCGGTGGAGCAGTGAAAGTGGACGGTTTTGGATGTAACGTGAAGTAGATAATTTTTTTGCAGAAATTACTTCTTCATATCACACGAAATGAGAATATCGATATGCGCCCGCGTGAAACCCTATGGAAAATTTATGGGAGAGGTAAATGTATGAAAAACGTCGAAAATGGCCTATTTTTCTTGATATTTCTCTTAATAACTA
>NW_012034856.1:0-446 GCF_000956235.1 Wasmannia auropunctata | reverse complement strand
TACACGTTGGATTAGTTTGGTTAGTGTTGGGGTGTACGTGAGGTTATAATTCATCGAGGTTCTCTTCCACGTTATGTCAGATGAGTATTATAATATCTATTTTTAATATTTAATATTTATTAATTTGCAATTCAAATATTGAGATATATTTTGTAAAAAATATGAAAATGATCTCGCAAATTATCATGATTATCGTACAATATTAATCCTATAAGATACATAAAGGATGTAGAGAAGAGTAAAGCACATTATACATTCTACTACTTTAAGAATTTTACTAAAAATAATCTTTTAGCAGAGTAGCGAATCGAGTAATTAAAATAAGCATACAAGCATATAAAGAAACGTTGCATCACCAGATTTTAATTCTAACGCTCTCTACAATTACAAATTACAATAATGATTAATATTATACGATAATCATAGATCGGAAGAGCACACGTCTG
>NW_012034855.1:0-396 GCF_000956235.1 Wasmannia auropunctata | reverse complement strand
TTACTTATATTCAACCTCATCTAATGTACCTCTGAATATTTCAGTCCACGGCAAGACAAAATAAACATGCGACATTCCGCAATCATAAAACCGTAAGTAAATAACTACATAATTTTTAAAAATATACTTGCGTCTTGAAAATTAACGTTAGGCCACAAAAACGTTCACATCGTTTTTTATTATTTTGTCTAGTAGTATTTACGGAATTCCGTACAATATAAGTGAATTACCAAAAATTATACACATCACTTTTTGGTAATTCATTTATATTGTATGGAATTCCGTAAATACTACTAGATAAAATAATAAAAATTGATGTCAACGTTTTTGTTGTGTAACGTCAATTTCCAAGACGCAAGTATATTTTAAAAGTTATGTAGTTATTCACTTGCGGTT
>NW_012034854.1:0-738 GCF_000956235.1 Wasmannia auropunctata | reverse complement strand
AGTCTAATTGATGTTAAATAAAAGTCTTCATTTTATTATTTATGTAGTACATATATATTCGATAATAAATAACAACTTTTTCACAGTTAAGAACATGCACTAAATAATAGAAAAACGAGTCATCTTCATATCTTAATATTACAATAATTAAACGATTGAGCTAGTGATGATGACGGTTTTTTATAACACTATTTCGAATTAAGAATATTCTATATTCTTCGGTTTATGTTGTCAATATGTGCTTGTAATGCTTATCACTACAAAATGCGTGATATCGTTACAAAATTGACTTTTTTAAAAAAAGTAAAAAAGGGTGCCAAGTGTTAGCGTGACTCCTCGAACAAAAATTTGATGTTTATTATCTCCTTTTCGAACGAAAAAAACAGTTGTACAAAATTGAACAATGAGACCTAAGCGGTATATCTATTATCGAACAAACTTTGATGTTTATGATCTTCTTTTTGAACAAAAACAGGTGTACAAAATTAAAACAATAAAACCTAAGCGGTACATCTATTATTGTACAAAATTGAACAATGAAACTTAAGCGGTACATCTATTATCGAACAAAATTTGATGTTTATGATCTTTTTAACAAAAAACAGGTGTACAAAATTAAACAATAAAACCTAAGCGGTACATCTATTATTTTTTCAAAATAAAATCTAAATGCTATTTTTTTTGGTACTTTAAATACCGATCTCTATTTTAGTAAAATATATATATATATATATATAT
>NW_012034853.1:0-427 GCF_000956235.1 Wasmannia auropunctata | reverse complement strand
ACGTGTGCTCTTCCGATCTAAAAATCGCACACAAATGCAGTTTACTGTTTTCGAAAGAGTGAATCTTTACCTTTAATTTGCTTTTTGTTGAGCGTTGTACGATTTTTTTTCACCGAGTTATTCAACATTGAAGCAAAAAGGATTGCCATTTTTGCTTTAATGTTGAATAACTTGGTGAAAAAAAATCGTACAACGCTAAAAAAAAAGCAAATTAAAGGTAAAGATTCACTCTTTTGAAAGCTGTAAACTGCATTTGCATGCGATTTTTTATTCGCGCCATGGAACTTGTCATAGTTCTTAAAAAATTTTGAGATTTGTCGGGTCTTCATTTCTATCCGTGTAATTCCATGAAAGATCAGTAGAATCGTTTTCTCAAGTACCGATTTGGAAAGTAGAGATTACAAGCTGTAAAATGCTTTTTTGAACA
>NW_012034852.1:0-392 GCF_000956235.1 Wasmannia auropunctata | reverse complement strand
TTGTGCTAACAACGGCTGTCGGAATCTGCGAGAATTACAAGGCTTTGGTGAACCCAACTTGCTTATAATTATTACCACTCGCGTATTTCGGACCTTCCTCTCGGACCTTGAAAATCCAGGAGGGCCACGTGGAGGTGTCGCGCCGGTTCGTACCCATATCCGCAGCAGGTCTCCAAGGTAAAGAGCCTCTAGTCGATAGACTAATGTAGGTAAGGGAAGTCGGCAAATTGGATCCGTAACTTCGGAATAAGGATTGGCTCTGAGGAGCGGGGCGTGTCGGGCTTGGTCGGGAAGCGGGTCTGGCTGACGTGCCGGGCCTGGGCGAGGTGAACGCTCGGCATTCTCGCGCCGAACACGGGATCCGAGCCTCGGTCCGTGCCTTGGCCTCCCGC
>NW_012034851.1:0-322 GCF_000956235.1 Wasmannia auropunctata | reverse complement strand
TCGCAATAAATTTCTTTACAGATTCGTCGAGAATGGTTCGTATAGACTATAGATGCAGGCTAGCATTTATTTGACGTCGCGGAGGAGGGGGATTTATTAGATGCAAGTGAGCATCAATTAAATTAATTAGTAATTATTTAATACGTGATAATATATGGTCCTGTTTCAATCAGGGGGGAGGGTTGCGTTGATTCCGGAAGTAACGGCAGGCAGTTTCGTCGAAGTTAGGATACGTATGTAAAATCACATAAGAAAATAATTGAAGTACCAAGATCCTGCTATAACTGTGCATTGGCCTTCCTTATTTGTTATGTGTGTTATA
>NW_012034850.1:0-331 GCF_000956235.1 Wasmannia auropunctata | reverse complement strand
GTATAACCTAACCATAAATTATTGCCAAACTTAACCTAATCTGTTCGTAAGAGAGCGGTCCGGTCATAGCTGCGATCGGCTACGACTATGGTTTCAGCGCCTCTAGTTCAAAACGTGGACATTGAACTACGTAGCCAATGTCCACGACTTTGTCGGTAATGTCGATTTTTCGGCCATAGCACGGATCAGCACCAAAAAATCGTAGACATATCGACAAAATCGTGTACATTGGCTATGTAGTTCAATGTCCACGTTTTGTCGAGGCGCTGAAACTTGTAGGTATGAGCAGAGAGGATCCTGAGAGCGGCCATGCCCGCGATTTAGCTGGGAC
>NW_012034849.1:0-508 GCF_000956235.1 Wasmannia auropunctata | reverse complement strand
ACAAGGAGATGGCACGAACTGTAAATTACCAAATGAGATGAGCCATAGCCTATTCGAAAGGGGGGGAGGGGGTTGCGTATACTAACACGGTAAAAGGGTTTGCGTGAATGGGCTTTGATTTCTGAGAAAATTTTTTAAAACTCTTGTTATTTATTATTTATAACAAAAATTGCGCAATGATTAGTATTTTTGTTTATAAAAAAATATAAATTAATTATAATATAATTAATTAAAAAATATAACGTTTACATAAAAAAAAATTTGACACTGCAGGGACGCAAACTCGCATCGAACTCTCGTCGGCCGCGAAGAAAAAAAACACCGCGAGCCTTAGTCTATTCTGCTATGCCGCTTTCTTGTTTACCAACTCACGGTTTGGTACTTACCGCACAGCTGATCGGACGACCAACTTTACTTGCAATTTTCTCAGAAACCAAAGCTCATTTAAAAACCACGCAAACCCTTTTACCGTGTTAGTACACGCAATCCTCCCCCCCCCCCCCTTCCG
>NW_012034848.1:0-2161 GCF_000956235.1 Wasmannia auropunctata | reverse complement strand
CAGTATGGTTTTCAAAGTAGAGACCATTTTTAATGAGACTATTAATTTCTGCAATAAAATCTTTTAAATAGTTTTCTAAATTCACAGGTTTATCTTTACCGTAATATATTCCTATAGGAAAAACTGTGTTACGTAATTCTGGAATGGATATCACACTGCATAATATAGGATATACTTGATCAGGCGAGCTACTGAACAGAGGCAATCCATCAATATTTATTAATAATTTATAAGAGCCTACAGTTTTGAAATATTTAGGAGCAATTTTAAAAAAATTGTTTTCTCAATCCAATATGGATGTAATAGCCAGGTTCAACAACTATTTTAGTTAATTTTCTTTCTGTTTTTAACAATGTTCGTGCACTGACAGGGAATCTAGATTCAGATTCATCGGTAAAACATTCGTGATTTTCTTTTAAACTTTTCAGTAAATCTGAAATGGCTTCGTGTGTTATATTATGTTTTAAAGCCCAATCACGAAGAAATGCGAGCACTTTTGAATTAGCAGAAACTGAATTTTTGCTAAATCCAGAACAGCTTGAATTAGAGTATGAACCATCATTGTTAAAATTAGAATGTTCTGAATGCTCAGAGTGCTCAAAATAATCAGAAAATTCAGATTGGTACACAAGTTCAGAATAATGAGAAAGCTCAGAATGATGAGAAAGTTCAGAATTTTGAATATGTGATTGATCGAAATCAATTGAAGAATCCGTTGAAGTGAGTTCTTCTAAATCTTCATTGTTCAGTTTTCGTCTTTTGATTCTCTTGGAAAGTTCATGAAATGGTATGTCTTTTGGCATGTTTTTGAATAAACTGTAAACAAATTATAATTTATATGCCAAATCTCTATATTTGATTATAACACTTACAATCCTCAAATAAATAATATTTATTTATTCGAATATTAATTTTAGAATAATTTAATAAATTTGTTTTATTAACTTTTTTTTAGTAAACAATTCAAATTATGTCGTAAAATTTGACATGTAAAATATTGACGCACGTAAATTAACGTTTAGTTTTATTTTTTCAAATCCTAATTGATATTTGCTACGAAATTTTCTTTTAAAAAATTTATATTCGCGGATCCATATATCTGACAAAACTTTAAATTAAAATATCTTTATTTAAAGTTAATATAATTGGAGTCTTAAAATAAGAATAGACAATGAGTATATCGGCTTAAGGTTTCGATCAACTGCGATTAATTTTAATCATCGATTAACGAGATCAGCAATGCTTCCAATAGATGCTGCTTTTATCGTAATATTTCCTGAGATGTAATTACATGTGATAAATAATTATTTTTTATTTAATATCATATAGTATACGCATAGTACAAGAATATCACGCAACAAAAAAATTAGGACAAAACCAACATCGTTTAAAAATCTTGCTGTTAGCAATATTGATAATTGAATTAATAGATTATTAAAGATAATTGTATTCGGTTAAAGTGAGTCTTAGTCATAAAAGAATAACTTGTAATAATTGTATAAATATGAACAATTTAACATTTACCACAACGTATATATACCCTACAGGTTATATATATATATAAATCAATAAGAAAATAAAACAAAAATAATAAAGAACAGGCGAATAAAATAGGAAAGTAATTATAATAATAACTATATTATGATGAATTTGGTCAATATTATGAATTGTACACATTCAAGACTATATTATATAAAATATCTAAATGCATCTATGATATACTATTCAACTTCAATAATAAAATATAGGAATATTTTGTAACGTTATAAATAACGTTATAATATAGTTATTATGAGTTTCTAATTAATTATTTAAAATATCTAAAATCTTTTAAATTTAAAGAATAAAAATAAAACGGCCAAATTACAAGCAAAACGAATATAAGTATAAATATAATTTATTCACTCATGAAAAAGGAAAATAATGTGATATGTTTCGAATCTATTCAGTCTTCATCAGCCAAATTAAAAAAGTTATATTCTCATGTTAAAATTACATATAAATACATGATTGTAAAGGAAGGTTAATAATAGAATAAATAATGCTTGTTGGAATTAATTAAACAAAAACAAATCAAGATCAACAAGAGGCTTCATTTGTGATAGTACATATTAGAAATTAAAAACATAGTGAAATAAATAGTTCCTGTCTCTTATACACA
>NW_012034847.1:0-484 GCF_000956235.1 Wasmannia auropunctata | reverse complement strand
CATACGAGAACTACATGTCCAAAACGTTCACACACAAGCAGTGAAGATAGTCACGAAGAAATCTCTGAAGAATATGATTCTAGTAAGTTTTAATAATGATATTGTTCTCTTTTTTTAGTATATCTGTGTGTGCATGCGTGCACACGCGCGTTGCCTGTCTTTTCTATGTATTTATTAATTTATATTTTATTCACGAAACCGATTACAATTATTTCATTTTTTCTTAATTTAAAATTCTTCAATTGCTTTATTTTTTATAAACTGAAGTATAGGGGACGAAAGTCAAGATTAAATCCGGGATTTGTCATTAAATTGATTGCTTTTACATGAATCTACACGTCATCTCAATGAGTTTCGTACAAACATCTTGTAATAAATTTTATCAAAAAATAATTAAGTTTTTATTTGAAAGTTTTAATTATCTCAAACAAGATTATCATTTAAT
Organism: Wasmannia auropunctata; assembly: GCF_000956235.1. Taxonomy (NCBI): domain Eukaryota; kingdom Metazoa; phylum Arthropoda; class Insecta; order Hymenoptera; family Formicidae; genus Wasmannia; species Wasmannia auropunctata. The sequence goes on along the minus strand of NW_012034847.1, from coordinate 39 downwards.
TTACAGGAGTATTATTTTTAATTTAAATAATTATAAAAA
>NW_012034846.1:0-656 GCF_000956235.1 Wasmannia auropunctata | reverse complement strand
TCAAGCAGAAGACGGCATACGAGGAACAATTGTCCTAAAAATAGAAGGTGCGGAGTTTGCAGAGAAGAAGGTAATGTGTAAAGAACTTATCTTTGGTCACAATCTCTTTTCTTTTTGTCTCCCATTAATTTTTTTAAAAATATCACCATTTGTATTGTTCTCAATTATTGTAATCTAAATTGTACAATTATTTTACATTTTGTACCATTCTTTTACAGGTCATACAAGGACCAATTGTCCTGATGTAAGAAGGTGCGGAATTCGCAGAAAAAAAGGTAATGTGTAAAAAACTTATCTTTGATCTCTTTTCTCTGTGTCTCCTATTAATTTTTTAAAAAATATCACCATTTTTATTGTTCTCAATTATTGTAATCTAAATTGTATAATACATTATTTTACATTTTGTACTGTTCTTTTACAGGTCATACGAGAACTACATGTCCAAAACGTTCACACACAAGCAGTGAAGATAGTCACGAAGAAATCTCTGAAGAATATGATTCTAGTAAGTTTTAATAATGATATTGTACTCTTTTTTTAGTATATCTGTGTGTGCATGCGTGCACACGCGCGTTGCCTGTCTTTTCTATGTATTTATTAATTTATATTTTATTCACGAAACCGATTACAATTATTTCATTTTTTCTTAATTTAAA
>NW_012034845.1:0-1741 GCF_000956235.1 Wasmannia auropunctata | reverse complement strand
GAAGAAGCTCATTAATCGCATTGCTCACTTTTCTGACACAACGGCTAACAGATGGTTGGCTCGTTGCTATATCCCACTGCTCCGCTATTGAACCCTGATAGCAGCCAACTGCATAAAATCTTAAAGCAGTCAAAATCTGAAAGATAATATTAATTATAAATATACATATTAAGTGTATATTATGTATATTATACATATTATGATTAAATGCACATAATATATATAATATTATACAATTTTATATGTGATATTACACATAAAATAATTGAATATTTGATTTAATTATGATTAAATAAATCATACTGTTTTGAGTAATAAGATGCAAAATAATTTGTACCTGATGTTCTACACTGAGACCATACGGACGTTGACGTTGTAATCGTGGGCCCAAAACGTCTTTGTAATATGAGTTTTTGATTTCTTTTTACTTCATTTAATGTTAATTCCACATTTATTACTTTTCTTAGTAAAAATTGTAGAGTTTCTGTAAAATAATAAAAAAAATGTTGATGCATATTAATGTACAAACAAAATGAAAAAAATCGTTTAAAACGTTATTTTAGAATAAATAAGTAGTATCAAATACGAGTAGTATATCACAAATAAGTACAATTAAAATTATTTCCATACTAACTTTGGATTGGACTGTTATCAATATCGTTTTCTTCATTGAAATTTACAATACATTGTGTATCTAAAAGTAATAAAAAATATATTGCCATTACTATCCCAATACAATTTTATTAATAGGTTATTTCATATTTATATCTAATGTTTAGTACCATATAAAATATGCAATATGAATAAACAGCACTTTTTATTTTTTCTATTTGCATTATTCAATATTTTTTACATGTTTTATTATAATATTTTACTACTAATATTTTTATTAAAGCACCCAAAACTTTTATTTATGTATACAATACGTCAATCAAGATTGGACGTTTTTTTAACAAATGATTCAACGTAATACAGCAAATCATTTTTCTTAGATACGACTAATTTAATATTTGAATTTCTACAAAATTCTCATTATAATATTTTTATATATATGTATAAAGAGAATATGTGATTTTTAGAAAGTTGTATTAGTTAAAAAATAAAGAAAAACATGTAAAAAAATATGTAAAAATATATAGAATAATACATGTAGAATTGTTTAAGAATACATAAATTACGATTCAAATACAAATAGATTTAAAAATATAAAATAAATTATAAGAGAAAAAGGCGTAATAGAAATTATTTGCTTACAAACCTGTTATATTCCTGTTTGAAGTTGATGCCATTAAAACATTCCTGTTGTCATGTTTAGCCATGGAAGGATTTGTACATTGTTGCTTTAAAAGTAATTGATAAATTAATGTTATCATTGTTATTATGACATAATCCGTACATACATACATACATACATTTTTAACAAAGCACCCGACTTTTTTTATATATGCAATATAGATCAATATTGAACTCTTTTAAGCAAATGACTCAACGTAACACAGTAAATTATTTTTCCTAGGCACGATTTAATATTCATTAATCGACAAGGATAGAATAATTCATTATGTTAATACATATTTGCAGAAATTATTGTTGACAAATCCTAAGCTTAATGCAGACACAGATGGATTTGCAATAGGAATCTGATCGAATTTGTTGCTAGTCTGCCAGTAAACTGCTAGCATTTTGCTATCAATATTTTTGATAATTTATACAGAGTGATCCAGGTCATCCGGAGGAGCCG
>NW_012034844.1:0-337 GCF_000956235.1 Wasmannia auropunctata | reverse complement strand
TAGAATACAAATGTCGGTATTCCAGTCGGTATCGCCTTAATTACGATATACTTTTGTAACTCTTTTATTACTTTTTATAATATAATACAAGCATACACCACGAAAGTTTAATTACGTTCAATAATGTAATAATAGTAATATGACGGTATAATAGTGATATTATTGAAAATTAATTTTTTATCAATATTATAAAAATTTCAGTTATACAGAGTGTCCTAGAGAGAGAGAGAGAGAGAGAGAGAGAGGGAGAGAGAGAGAGAGAGAGAAGGAGAAAGAACGAAAAATGTCTCGTTAAGTAAAAAAGAGTTTTTGATTTCGTTGCACATAACTGCTACTT
>NW_012034843.1:0-490 GCF_000956235.1 Wasmannia auropunctata | reverse complement strand
CATAAATGTAAGAGTTTATGAACATTATGTGATATATATTTTTTACCATACAATATTTCAAATGATAAAACAAAATTTTTTAGTAAAGCTTCAGCATAATCTATAAACTCTTTTTGATATAAATCTGGACGAATAAGAATAGTGATAGCTGTATGAAGCGTAAGAAAATGATGATACATGTCTTTGGTGATTTATGATGCGCGTTGGTCGGATTATAGATTCTGGAGTCAGGAATCGGTGAAGTGACGGACTTAAGAAAAAATCTTTGTCTTCACGTTAACGTCTTTTAGGCCTTTCATTCCGAACTCGCGTGACTTTCTCTGCGACTGTACCATTCGATGTCTTTTACACGACTCCTCGTTCTCTCACCCTTTTCGGATCGACTGCCGGAAGTCCCCCCACTTTTAAACGTTATTTTTTCGTTACTTGATTTGTAAAAAACAAGTCATTCCTCTGTCCTTTTGCCTAAGCCGGGGACATCCGCGCTAAT
>NW_012034842.1:0-1231 GCF_000956235.1 Wasmannia auropunctata | reverse complement strand
TAAATAACATAATAAATAAGACATTAAATGTTTTTAAGACAAAATTATTTAAAAAACTAAAATAAATACTTTTATTATACATTGTATGCAAATATTTATTTTATCTATTTTATAAATTTCAAATATGACAACTGTTTTCTTACCAGCTTTACCAAAAGTTCTCTTAATTGGTAATTCATCCCATTCTATATTATTTTGTGGCATCTTTCCTGTCATTATAGCTTTATTAATTCGAAATTTACTTTTAAAATGACCAGGCCAAATGCACATTTTTTTATCTGCATTATACCAAGATGCTGGTATCAATTGCAGACCATCATTGAATTCTGCTACTATAAATGACCTGGTACCCATTTTTCTGGAAGACCAATTGTTGAGCATACTTGTGATATTAAAAATTATTAAAAATATTGTCTAATGCATTATACAATACATGCCTAACAAAGTTATATTGTACGAAAGTTATATTGAATGATTCAAGGGAAATATTGCGAATATATTTCTTTCATTCGAATAAGGAATTTTCCATGCTTTACATATCACATCTGTAACTGGATAAGAAAAAATTTCTTCGCTATTGATTGTCATAACTTTTATACCAAATTCACTAGATGTACATGGTAATTCATATAGATTTTGTACATATGTATATTTTTTACCAATTACAAAAATATTATCATTTTTTTTAATTATATTTAAAATAGCAATATAATGTCCATTTTTTAGAAGACAACAACTATTATAATCATTGTTTTTACAATTTATGTTAATTTTTTCAGTTGACAATTGTAAATATTGTGATTGAACATTATGACAATCATGAGATAATGGCCCATTATTGTGCAAATATTTTAGCGAATATAAATTTTTGTTATTACAAGTAGGTTTTGATAACAAAGAATTGAGATTTTCTTTTTCACTATATCTCTTAATCAATTGTTGCAATGGCTTTTCGTTCTTTCTTAATTGTCTTTTAATTATCGACATATAATTTTCAAAACGAAATGCACTGAAGTTATCTAATGAACCAAATTTTCTCACATCGGAACATAAATGTAAGAGATTATGGACATTATGTGATATATATTTTTTACCATACAATATTTCAAATGATAAAACAAAATTTTTTAGTAAAGCTTCAGCATAATCTATAAACTCTTTTTGATATAAATCTGGACGAATAAGAATAGTGATAGCTGTGTGAAGCGTAAGAAAATGATGATACATGTCT
>NW_012034841.1:0-524 GCF_000956235.1 Wasmannia auropunctata | reverse complement strand
TCAGAGATGTGTATAAGAGACAGCACACACACACACACACAAATTCAAAAAAGTATTACATTTTATTTTGTTTAAAATAATGTAACACATAACAGAAAACATTATTTTAATACACGTATATTTTACTAAAAATTGTTTTTATTTGTATTATAGTAATAATTAATGAATAAAGTATTAGTAGATAATAATAAATAACATAATAAATAAGACATTAAATGTTTTTAAGCAAAATTATTTAAAAAACTAAAACAAATACTTTTATTATACATTGTATGCAAATATTTATTTTATTTATTTTATAAATTTCAAATATGACAACTGTTTTCTTACCAGCTTTACCAAAAGTTCTTTTAACTGGTAATTCATCCCATTCTATATTATTTTGTGGCATCTCTCCTGTCATTATAGCTTTATTAATTCGAAATTTACTTTTAAAATGACCAGGCCAAATGCACATTTTTTTATCTGCATTATACCAAGATGCTGGTATCAATTGCAGACCATCATTGAATTCTGCTACTATA
>NW_012034840.1:0-929 GCF_000956235.1 Wasmannia auropunctata | reverse complement strand
CGTAAGATTATTGTACTTACCACGATTTCCGCGGATATTACTGTCAGTTTGAGGTGATCTCTCGACTAGATAATTATATGAATGCCAATATTCTTCCGACACTGACAACGGAATGATAACTCGTTAACAGAAAATTATTACAGGGAATAATATTACTATGTAGTACGTGCACGTGTACTTGCTCTCGACAACTGTATAATAATTTATTTATTTTCGTTACCTAACAACGTTTCGTTAAAGTTTTTAATGTGCCAAATTAATTTAAAACAAAATAATGAATAAAATATCGATTATATACAAGGTAAACGCAATAATTAATAACAAAATAATAATTATATAACAATTAATTATAATATATTTATATTTATTATAATAATTAAAGTGATTATAATTATATAATAATTAATAATAATATCTGGTAAAATATATATATTTATTAAGATAGTAACATCGTGAACCACATCGTGATTCGCATTTGCAAAATATTATTAGTTATAATAATATAGTCCTATAGGCCTATATAGGCCTATAGTCTCGTGACAATCCTGTAACTGTACCGTCGAAGTCCCCTGTCCTCCGCTTCGAGTTGTCACTATTATATCTTCGCGACTTTTGCAAGGTCTGATCTCGCTATAATTTTATTCGATGACTTGAAAAAATGAAAAATCTTCTGAAAAAACAAAAAAATTATTAGAATTTTAAATAGTGCAACCTCTTCATCAATCATGTGTAATATTGAAAATTTTCAATTTTTTATTTTCACGATTTTAAAATTATAATTCTTGGAAATGTAAAAAATTCTCGGAAATTTAACGAAATTCTTGATATTTTAGTGCAATCTCTTCATTGATTATGTTCTCCTAATACTTTAAAGATTTTCATAATCTTTGATTTTTACGATTTAAAATCTTTTGAATTATTGGAAAAAT
>NW_012034839.1:0-674 GCF_000956235.1 Wasmannia auropunctata | reverse complement strand
TTATCTAATATTATGATAATTTACTTACAGCTATTACTTTTGCAACGACATTATTAAATGTTGCACGTCAAAGTCAAACTTGCGAGAATAGTACGTATGTCATTGTGTAATAATTATTTTGAACAATATTACTCATATTTTATTTAAAAAAATAATTTTCTTTTAGCAACATCTGAGCATACATCTGCAAATAATGACACAGGCGAAGAGTCAATAACAGACGGTAAAAATTTTTATATAATAATAATAATAATAATAATATAATAATAATTATTTTTAATTTGTAATCTAGGTTTTAGATGGTCTCATGAAGCTATCATGCTTTTATTAGACGAATATCGGCAACAAGAGGGAAATATGTATTCTGGCAAAATTATTCAAAAAAAAGCATGGAACGAAATTGCCAAAATTATGAATAATAAAGGATATATGGTTACAGGAAGACAATGCAATACAAGAGTTAATACCATGAAACGAACGTACAAAGTCGTGAAAGATCACAACGGAAGATCAGGAAATAATAGACGAACATGGAAATATCTTGAGGTAATATTAATTCAATAAAAAAATTCTTTAATTAAAGTTATGTATTTAGATGCTTCAATATCTTGCCATCTCTTTAATTGTATTAACCGTTTAGATTATGGAAAGTATTCTTGGCGAAAAGCCATATA
>NW_012034838.1:0-597 GCF_000956235.1 Wasmannia auropunctata | reverse complement strand
TAGCGCTGTAGTTGTTCGGGGAGCTACTTGACTACGCTACCAAATGCATGGTGACGCATTAATACACATGTGATACGTCATAGATACGTCATAACTTCATGCTACAAATGCTATTTCTTCAGAGGTGGTGTAATGGTAGCGTAAGCGCCGTCAGCTCTGAATTCTGTCGATAGTGCTGTGACACGTGTCATCCTTATTAACCTAAGCAAAATGGATTTGATTGAAATAAATCTTTGGGACGCTGAGACTAAAAAAATTTATAAAATAAAATTGTCTCAAGAGGATGCTCTCAGAGCACAAACCGGTAAGTTATAAATGTATACCAAAATATCTTCCTTTCTTTCAAAGTTTAAATTTCTTATTTATTTTTCTATAAAACTAAATAATTTATTCTACTTGCATTATCTTTTTTTTATTACTATTTTCTTGTTATCTAATATTATGATAATTTACTTACAGATATTACTTTTGCAACGACATTATTAAATGTTGCACGTCAAAGTCAAACTTGCGAGAATAGTACGTATGTCATTGTGTAATAATTATTTTGAACAATATTACTCATATTTTATTTCAAAAAATAATTTTCTTTTAGCA
>NW_012034837.1:0-1243 GCF_000956235.1 Wasmannia auropunctata | reverse complement strand
TGCTCTTCCGATCTAACTACCTATGGAAAAAGTATCTCCTACCATTGGCTTTAATACATCAAACACACTTACTTCTAAAGTCAAAATTTCTCCTACAAATTGTCCTTCACCAATTCCATATAATTTATCTGGCTGTTGCTTTAATATCTCCACCATGTACGACTTATCCTTTGACTCATACAACGCTTGCTCTCCTAAATGTGTAAAACAATCTTTAAATAATCTTTTTATTTTTCCTTGCATATTTTACCTTTATGCACTAATCTCTACATGCACGCTAAGAAGGGGCATACTGGTAGAGCAGTCTCATGCCTCACCACTTTTATAGTTGCTCTACCAGTATTGTTATGCTGCAACGACTTTGATTAATGTTCCTGGGCGATGGCACATTGGTAAAGGATTTGACTGAGTATGTAAATCGGTCCCTCTATCAAATCTTCTTGGCTCTTGTTTTGCATATAATGGCTGTCCAAGAGTATTTACCGTCTCATTAAAGTCCGCTGGCGCAAAGTATGTCGTAAATGTGTTTGCTGTTCCTAGTGGAAAACAATGGCCGGTATTTCCTTCAATAAATCTTCTCACATTACCTTCAGGGTCAGTTGCTTGCCCTCTATACTCCTCAAATGTTATTCCACAGAATGTAAATCCTGACCTCATATCGTTTCTCAGCGCTGCTCCTTCTTGCCATCTTTCATATGCTTCTTTTACTTTTGCGTGAGAGGTGAGTGCATCAAAAAATTCAGGACTTACCAAAGCATGAATCCCGGTCATATATTCACCACTTAAGTTGTCCTCAACATGGCGCAATACTTCCAGACACTTACGCTTGACATCGGTTGTCGCTGTTCCAAGGGCAAAATTTACTACTTTTGGTATTATTTCAAATTCGTTGTACAGATTTAATAATTCTGACCCGTCAGCGTCCAAAATTATTCCTTTGAGTGCCCCCATCCGCAAATGTTCTAACGTTATCGCGTGTTTGTTTCTCATCAATTGCAAATGATCGGTTATTACATCTGCAAGTGCTTTTAGTTCACTCTCTGACCCAAATGCCCTTATTCCTTGTACTTCTTCAGGCAATACTACGTCATCATGGGGAATATGTGGAATGGTAAACGTTCTTATTTTCCTTTTTCCTCGTTTTCCTACTGTTGCTGGTGCTCCTGGCACTTGTGTTGGTAATAAAGTTAAAACTCCGTGGTGTTCTTCTATTGTAATATGTCTAAATCTTACCGACCGGCTT
>NW_012034836.1:0-800 GCF_000956235.1 Wasmannia auropunctata | reverse complement strand
TCAGACGTGTGCTCTTCCGATCTAAAAAAAAAGCAAATTAAAGGTAAAGATTCACTCTTTCGAAAGCTGTAAACTGCATTTGCGTGCGATTTTTTATTCGCGCTATGGAACTTGTCAAAGTTCGTAAAAAATTTTGAGATTCGTCGGGTTTCCTTTTCTATCCGTGTAATTCCATGAAAGATCAATAGGATTGTTTTCTGAAGTACCGATTTGGAAAGTAGAGATTTCAAGCTGTAAAATGGTTTTTTGAACATCTCTATACGATCATTTTTGACGAAGTTGCACTCTTTTGCCTATTTTTGGAGGATAAAGTAAGTGATGCTTTAATTTTGTTGAGAAGTGTATTATAATAATCTAAACAGAAACAAATTTTATTAATAATTCAAAATTTAAATTGTTAGTACAACTAAAAATTTAATCAAAGCTTATTTTAAATTAATTATTATAATAAAATCAAGATTAAAATAAAAATTAAAATTAATTTAAATACCAATCAAAGTTAAATTAATTTTAATTTTACAATTTAAAACAAAATTAATTTGTGATAAACATTAATTTAACTGAAAAAATTTTCCTATGTTGAACGTGCCACCGGCTTGGGTTATACTAAAGCAACAACAAAATTAAACATCCCCTATTCTACTCTCTAGAGGAGTGTTAATAAATGATAAATTACAATAAAATTTTTCACAAACATTTACAACTTACAATTAGTCTTTATTTTTTATATCGGCTTTAAAGAATGTTTTGCTCTTTTACGGAGCGATACGGAAATAAAAATGCAACATTTTGTTACGAAT
>NW_012034835.1:0-1323 GCF_000956235.1 Wasmannia auropunctata | reverse complement strand
ACCAGGGATAAGAGCGTCGCTATAAGCGCAACTCATCATTAAAGGTTTATTAGTAGAATCTTCCTTTTCTCTTTATAACGCCCTGCCATAGTAGCACTTTTATTTCTTTTTCGGTCAGTTACTTTCCACATTTCTTAAATCGCGCCTACCAAAGGCGTATGTCCTCCTTCACCCTTGTTACATTATCATCTCGGACAGGTGTACTCCCACCTTCCACATTCCCTAAATCGCGCTTGCCAAAGGCGTATGTCCTCTCTCACTCTTATTACATTATCCCTTCTGTCAAGTGTACTCCCGCCGTCTACTTCCCTCAATCGCGCCTACCAAAGGCGTATGTCTCTGTTTTCCCTCCGTGTGAATTAAACTTACGAATAGGGAACACCAACCCTTGTCTACATATCTATTCCCCCGTCTACATATCTACGCGCCCCAATTCGGTCAACTATCTAACAAAGAAAATTTAACAAATTACGTTCATCTATCTTTCCCTTTTTTTCCTTCCATTTCTCTTTTCCGTAGACACAAAATGATGAACTGGATTGAATAACTAAATTCACCACCAGTCGCAAGGGTTCCGCTCGGCCCACTTGAAAGACTTGGCATTTTCTGATTGTGTCTTTCCTTTCCATTCATACACATGTATACATAAATATACATATCAACCCCCGATCTGTAACCGCAAAACAAATCCCCACCCTTGCGTCCTTTTCTCAAATCCAGGACGTAACATATTAGTCAATAATATTCAGATTGAACAAAGCAATAAAAAGAAATGTACTAAAAATAAAGGCCAATATTTATATCAACAAAAGGTTTTAAATTTAGAAAATAATCGTGCTAAAAAACGTAGCCGATATCAAGAAAATATTGAAAATAGTCGTGCTAAAAAACGTCGCAGATATCAAAAAAATATTGAAAATAATCGTGTTAAAAAACGTCGCCGATACCAAGAAAATATTGAAAATAGTCGTGCTAAAAAACGTCGCCAATACCAAGAAAATATTGAAAATAATCGTAATAAAAAACGTCTCCGATATAAACAAAATTTAAATAATTATCGTACGAAACAAAGAGAGCGATATAAAAGGGATATAAAAAATAATCGTGCTAAGAAACAAATGCGTTACTTAACAAATTTTCAGCACGAACAAGATAGACAAAAACAAATACATTATGATCGTAAGTGGTTATATAATAAACGATATTACGAGAAAAAAAAGTTAAAATCCAGTCTTGTTAAAAAAAATTGTGCTATTGCCAAAAATATTATTAAAAAGTATGAAAAGTTTTGGTCACGAAATTATATAAAATTTTGTTGTCCTG
>NW_012034834.1:0-785 GCF_000956235.1 Wasmannia auropunctata | reverse complement strand
TCAAGAGGACTTTAACAAGCATTGCATTATTTGTAAAAGGTATTATAATGGTTGCCCATAAATATTGAATCTTTTCTTATTCTATTAAAAATAAAATGAAATTTGTTTCAATGTTATTTGCAGCGATATAATGAAGAGTTTTTATAAAAGTAAGCTCGGAATCACGCAATTGCAACAGATAACCAGAGAAGCCATACTAACCCGTGTGCCAATTTTTAGGCATAATATGCATATGCATAGTTTTTTAAAAAGTTTAGAAAATTATTCGAGTTTTAAGAAATGTGTGAAAGCTGTCAGATCTTATTCAAATGAATCCAAAGAGCGATCATCTTATAATTTTTCTGCGCTCTCTGTAAAGTTTTAAAAAATTTTGTCTCATAATGATTATTAAATTATTTCATGTAATAAATTTAAATTTTACCTTTGCAGGATGAAGTAATACTACAAATATTAAAGAACTTAGATGTGACATCGTTAAGCCGCATGAGTAGAGTCAATAAACGCTTCAATAATTTATCACGGGATCCTCTGCTCTACAAATATTTGAACTTGCGGAATATGCATTTTACATATATGCACACTAATCTCTGTCAGTTATTTGATTACTTTGCACCCAGATGTAAACATTTACGACAGTTGGATCTGTCACTTTGCAAGTTTTCTACTTCGAAGTTTAGAGAATTTTTAAAAACTTGCTGCAGGCGTTTAACGCATCTAACATTAAGTGAATGCTATGATGTTGATTCTAAACTACATGATATTTCAGAGATATGTAAAAATTTGAA
>NW_012034833.1:0-539 GCF_000956235.1 Wasmannia auropunctata | reverse complement strand
CTCTTGAACACACTTGCGGCCTATAGAGAGCAAAGGCATTCCACCTCTATGTACTATATACTCAAAGCATGAGAGCAGCCATCGCGGCGTTTTTCGCGACACTGGTAAAAGTTTTGACCTCCCCGTACACTAGCGCCAATTGCTTTTAAGTGTCACGGGAAAAAAGGCACCTTAAGAGCGAATTCACACCTTGGGTGAGTTCCGATATTCACTGTAAGTATTGATGCTCTGACGTAATTTAGTAGAGCTTTAAGAACGTTCCGTTATTACTGAGGCTTTTTTATTCCGCACCGTTTTTAATCTATTTTTCTATTTATTTATAAATAAACACTGACACTTCTTTACTGTTTTGACGTCTTATTATACACTCCATGCCGATGCGCATGCGCGCTTAATAAAAGCCCTTAAGCCGGTATCAGACTACGCATTGGAGATTGAGATTAAGATTGAGATTGAAGATTGTCCAATCACATTATAGATTGCGATTTGCATTGCGATTGATAATATAGCTGCGTTCAACAAACAAAGCAGCTCGGTGT
>NW_012034832.1:0-453 GCF_000956235.1 Wasmannia auropunctata | reverse complement strand
CGCCCATGCCTCGAGCATCGTAGATTTTGGAACCGCCGTCCGCTGACGTTAGTTACGAGAGAGACAGAATTGAATATTCCCGTCAACGAGTCGTTGCTACGGGAATCAACAAGAAAAGAATTGAAGTTACCGCGGGACTGTCAAACCGTTCGGACGTGTTCCCGGTGCATTGACGATTTATTCTGTTCTTATTGTAAAGTTGTGTTCACATTAAAGTTCCTTATTATAAAACGAACGTGTGTTGCGTTTTCTTACGGACGCGTGTCTCGTGTAACAAGTCGGAGTGTGCGTACTAACGTCCGCGAGCGCAACAATATGCTGCTCAAAATGAAAATCCGACTTATAAACAGCTTTTTATTATAGATTCTAACGAAGCAAATTATCACTTTATTGGAAATTCAGAATTAGATTTGGAAATTATTCAAAATCTTGAATAGATCGGAAGAGCACACG
>NW_012034831.1:0-414 GCF_000956235.1 Wasmannia auropunctata | reverse complement strand
CCCCCCCTTGTCCGAAGACTCTATGAAGAGGATAGAGCAAGAGGAATGTAAAGGGGTTTCGATGCATCGTGGGATGTGCGTAGCTCGTCAACTCGTGGCAGCAGCCCGGATTTGAGCAAGAAGACGCCAAGGTTCCTGGAACGATGAGAAACCAAGTCTATCCCAGGAGTCTCCTGCCTCGAAGTGTATTTTGGTTATCGGGATGATAACCTGATAAGGAGGGGGGCAGTGTTGCGCCCATGCCTCGAGCATCGTAGATTTTGGAACCGCCGTCCGCTGACGTTAGTTACGAGAGAGACAGAATTGAATATTCCCGTCAACGAGTCGTTGCTACGGGAATCAACAAGAAAAGAATTGAAGTTACCGCGGGACTGTCAAACCGTTCGGACGTGTTCCCGGTGCATTGACGATTTA
>NW_012034830.1:0-618 GCF_000956235.1 Wasmannia auropunctata | reverse complement strand
GTTTTCTCGATGCGCGATTCAATTTATAATAATGCCAGCTTTGCGAAGTTCCTCGACTATCGACAGTATTTCGTTGTCGTGAGCGTTGTTGTCCGCGCGACGGGAAGCGTCGAGCATTCGGAGGCGAATGCACCAGAAAGATATATCTACCCATATTCGTTCTAGCCTTCGATTTTCGTTTTAACCTTCATAAAAATCCAAACAACTATAGCAGCATTTTTTTCTGCGAAAGTTGAATCTTTCGCGGTAATACGTTTGTGCGCTTTCGTGGCGAGATTCTTGTCAGCCACGTGTCGTTCAGCGAGATCATTACTACATGAATAGGCAATATCGTGCTCGCAACACGCCGCGTCCAGCGGATTGATTCCTCGATCACCTCTAGCCAATCGTGTTTCTAAATGCGTTCCCGGGCCGCAAAACTGATATCCTCTTGGGATATGTAATTCAACAGGGAGAGCGTCTATCGCGCGGTTTAACAAGCCGCGGTTTCTCGCTGACATTCGCTGCACTCCTTTATCAGCGATGTTGAACATCGCTGAATATTGTTTGATGACACGGCAAATTATAGTCGTCATCGACGATATTGCTGAACCTCCGAATTAGCTTTTATATGCTCGG
>NW_012034829.1:0-469 GCF_000956235.1 Wasmannia auropunctata | reverse complement strand
GGAGGTCCATCACCAGCATTTTTATTAGAAACGGAAAAGCGAGTAATTGCTTTAATGGGAATCGAATCAGTGGTTGGACATACAAACGTAATAGATCCGGCAGAGGTTGGCAATACATTAAATGTTACTATTAATATAAATTATTTGAAGATTATAGATTTACTACATTTTGAATCGACTGTGCAGTGATACTTTCATTCTTTACCAAGATGATGCTGAATCTATTAAAATAATGTTATGTTTTATGTTATTTTATCGATAGATGTTCAGCATTGCCTTAATATTTTCAATTTTATTCGTACAAAATATTATATATATATTGTATAATATTAATATTATTTGTATATATTTAATTATTATTTATTTATTTTCTTTCATTATTGGATTTAGTCTGAAAATTGGACTCAACAAACTTTAATGTTTGAAAATGATAATCTACTTCCACAATCATCATCAATTACATCATCCA
>NW_012034828.1:0-809 GCF_000956235.1 Wasmannia auropunctata | reverse complement strand
TATGTGGCTATTTTCTAAAAAATCATGATTTTATTTAAAAATGGCCGATTTAATATGGCCGATTAAAACGTCATTTTATTGAAAATTGTTAAAATTTGTTTAAATAAAATATAATTTGGTATAAATGTGATTGGATGTATGGAGTTTAATACGCACCGCGCGAAAAGCGTCATTTTTTTTGAAAATTTATTTTTTATCAAAAATTGTTAATTTTTGTATAATTAAAATGTAAATTGGTAGAAATGTAATTGGGATACGTATGGGATTTAATGCGCAGCGCGCGCGAAGCGCGCGCTTATTATGTATTTGCTAGTAGAAGTAAATAATCGAAAAGTTAACAAAATAATTATTTAAGGCTAACTGATGCAATTTGAGAATTTGTTTCACACAATTAATGAATACTACTGATCTGAATATTATTCATACAACTTGCTAAAATTTATCATCAATATTTCGCAATTTTTATTGACACAAAATTTTTTAATAAAATAAATCGAAATATTCGTGACAGGTAAATGGAGCGTTTCTTGGTTTTTAATAATAACGTATGCGACTGATTTTGAATTACGCCGTTTTTGGAATTATGCAAAGAAGAATGGGACCTGCGAAATCGTGCATACGTTCTCTCGTCAAGTTAATTCGTCTCGAAAACATTTTCATATGTGACGATGTACATGCAACAGATTGCAGCTCTGTTTTATGCAATAACGTTCAACATTTCTTTCGCCTCTGCTTCGCGAATCAGGTCACAAGCAAATCAAGTTGTTCTGTTGCCGATAAAAAAATATCAAGCCAGATTATATAGATGC
>NW_012034827.1:0-823 GCF_000956235.1 Wasmannia auropunctata | reverse complement strand
CAATAAAAATTTTTCATAGAAGTTTCTCATGTCAAAAATCGAAGGATGACCATGTAGGAGTTGACCTAGATCAATTTTTATATTTTCGATTTTTGCAATAAAAATTTTTCCGAGAAATTTTTCGGGTCAAAATCGATATATGACTATGTAGGAGTTGACCTAGGTCGATTTTTTATATTTTTCGATTTCTGCAATAAAAATTTTTCATAAAGGCCCTCATGTCAAAAATCAAAGAATGACCATGTAGGAGTTGACTTAGGTCGATTTTTTATATTTATCGATTTTTGCAAAAAAAATTTTCATATTAGTTTCTCGTGTCAAAAATCGAAGAATGACCTTAAAAATCACATGATATAAAAAATGGTGGTAAAGAGTAGTGTGGTAAGTGATGGGGATGAGTGGTGGTGGGGGTGGTGACGGTTGTCGGTGATGGGTGGCTATGGTGGGGGGTGGTGGTGGGTAGTGGATCAAAAAGAATTTGTATTTAAAAAATCAAATAATATAAATATATTTAAAAAAAAAATTTTTGTTTAAAAATTAATTGTTATAAAAAATTTTCAAAAAAAAAGTTTTTATCTTAAAAATCAAATGCCATGTTATCTGCATTGAAGCTTCTTTCCCCCAATGTTTAAAAATTCTTATCTTCCTGAATAATAAAAATATCGATTTCTTTCTGGCTTATCTTAAAGATGAATTATGTGGCTATTTTCTAAAAAATCATGATTTTATTTAAAAATGGCCGATTTAATATGGCCGATTAAAACGTCATTTTATTGAAAATTGTTAAAATTTGTTTAAATAAAATATAATTTGGTATAAATGT
>NW_012034826.1:0-378 GCF_000956235.1 Wasmannia auropunctata | reverse complement strand
AATTAAGTGATATATATATTACTTGTAGAACAAATACATATTACAAAATAATTTTCTAAAAAAAAAAGGCGTTAAATAAGTGCTTCTCGAACAAAAAAATTATTGTACTAAATTTTAAAAAAGTGATATGTACGTACTAGTAATATGTACTAGTGATATCAATCAATAAATGACGCCAAGTTACAATCTCATAAAAATTACGTAATCTTGCCCAAACCAAGTAATATGTATCATTTGTATAAAAGGTTTGATATCAAAAACTGGCGCCAATTTATGATTCCATAAAAATTACGTTTCATTACTCAATCACTTCAAGTCATATGTATATGACTTGTACAAAATATTAGATCGGAAGAGCACACGTCTGAACTCCAGTCA
>NW_012034825.1:0-435 GCF_000956235.1 Wasmannia auropunctata | reverse complement strand
CCTGCTCACAAGCGCTGTACCATTGAATAGCGGACACTCTATATACAAAGGCTTAATTACAGTGTATCATTCACCGAGTGCATCAGACATTTCATAAGTGATTTCATCAGTGATTTCATAAGATTTCTAGAAGATATAATGGACCTCTTAGTAACGAAAGGTCAATGTATTATGTTAGGTAACTTTAATAAATACAAAATTACCTTTTTAAAAAAAGAGGTAATAAAAACGCCAAGTATACGCGTCCTCCGTACAAATGTTTCGCTATCAAAAATTAGCGCCAAAAATTTGTAGTTGTTAGTAAAATAAAATAACTTTAAAAAAATTAAGTGATATATATATTACTTGTAGAACAAATACATATTACAAAATAATTTTCTAAAAAAAAAAGGCGTTAAATAAGTGCTTCTCGAACAAAAAAATTATTGTACTAAA
>NW_012034824.1:0-388 GCF_000956235.1 Wasmannia auropunctata | reverse complement strand
CATTGGAAAGGAGAGGAGAAAAAAAGGGGAGAGAAGTGGGAAAGTGTTGGTATGAAGAATATGTTGAAAAGACAACGTTAGTTAGGAGAGTGTTGATGTTGAGTGGTTCAGGAGGGTGACACTAACACCCGCACTGTATTTAGTATTTGAATTGTTTATTTATATTTTACACTAATTAATGTTCGTATTACAAATTATCACCGTTGATGTTCGCGTTATCGGCGATTCGAGATATCGGACAGGGCATAGCCGCTCGTCTATCCGTCGCTATATCGTACGTACGTTTCTTTATCCACGCGAACGTGGATTGCGCCGTTTTTCGTTATCGTGACTATCCGTATAGGCCCGCAGAGCCTTCGATAGTCTATGGCGCGTGTCGGAACGACGT
>NW_012034823.1:0-313 GCF_000956235.1 Wasmannia auropunctata | reverse complement strand
TTCGTTAGAGATATGGTTGAAGGATGAAAATGGCAAAGGAAGGAATGGTATAAGAAAAAGTATGAGAGTACATAAAGAAACTTGGGATGAAGAGGGAAGAGAGAGGTTTAAAGCAGAATTGAGGAAAGTGAAAGGGATGACGGAAAGGGTGAAGGAAAAAATGAAGATAATGGGGGTGAGGATAAGAGGGACATTGGAAAGGAGAGGAGAAAAAAAGGGGAGAGAAGTGGGAAAGTGTTGGTATGAAGAATATGTTGAAAAGACAACGTTAGTTAGGAGAGTGTTGATGTTGAGTGGTTCAGGAGGGTGACAG
>NW_012034822.1:0-1008 GCF_000956235.1 Wasmannia auropunctata | reverse complement strand
ATTTTGTGTAATGTCTACGTATTGAATGTCGAATTGGGATCTGCTTATTGTTCTTCGTTTTCTTCTCAAATGTTGCTTCTGATTTCCTACTCATGACAAACGACATGTACATTATTTATGTTTACTATACGCTATTTATTAGCATTTATTCATTATTTATACAAATAACTTATTTTGTTGTACATATTAAAAAAATAACAGTTTTATTTGATCGATTTTTAAAACGTTTTTATGATTTTAGGTTTGTTTTCCATTTATTATATATCAGTTATCTGACAAATGCAAGAACATAATTTTTATTTTAATATATGACTTGTGTTATTACTAATTACTGTACATTTTTTAATTATGGTATGTTAAAAGTAATAACGACATTTAAAAGTATATATTATATAACTGTTATAAATAAAATAATTTACAAAAACTATAAAAATAATTAAATAGCACATACAATGATTATTTGATACATAATTAAAAGAAAATGCAATAAAATATTTTTAAAACCCCTGCCTGAATAGCAGGGAGATTCGGATTCAGATCATGACTAAGGTAATATTTTTCGCAGTAAACTATTTTAGAGGATTTAAAAGAATACACATTTGCATCAATATAATTAAATTATTTCTCAAATTAATTGATGAGATTACGTAATTTAGATTCAGTTTAGAACTGTGTTTCAAGATCGACGAATATTTGGGACAAAAACTTTTTTCTTAAATTGGAATTTGTACGATTCACGCAAAAATAGGTATTATTAAGTAGCAAGATCACTTTAATAGTCATTGGCTTTTTCTCATTTTAACTGTTTAAGGACTTAATAAGTAAATGTTATACATAATATAACATAGATTGTAATTATACAGAAAAGGGTATGTCTGATTCAAAAGTTTACTTTGCATAGGACCATATATTATGTAATAAATGCACAGCTAATAATTACCTGTTATGGACATTTGTTATTTCCGTGTTTTCAAATGAATTGCTAGATAATCTTTCTGAATCTTCTAG
>NW_012034821.1:0-372 GCF_000956235.1 Wasmannia auropunctata | reverse complement strand
TATATTCATTATTCGATTCCTTAATACAGTTAGATTTAACCCCAAAAGCCGTTGACATTACTACATCTATTAAATATCTATTCAAAAAATTTATAAATAATTATTTTAATTACAATCTATTGAATTGAATGAATTGTGAAATATCAAGTAGGGGAAAGCCAAATGCGTACTGGTCTCATAAAGCGTACCTCTTGAATATTTTATAGTTCCACTTAATAGAAGCAACATTTATAGTTACAAAAATATGAAGTAAATAAGAAATGTGTAAGATAGACAAAAAATGAACAGGTTACATCTTGTTTTGTGCATGCTATCAACATTTTAAGAAATTAGATACAATTCATGTAAATTTTTGATCAATTTATATAGCTG
>NW_012034820.1:0-829 GCF_000956235.1 Wasmannia auropunctata | reverse complement strand
TTTACAAAATTTGAGTACCCACCCTGGTATGCCTATGTATACATCTGTAATTTTGACAGTACATTCTCTTATATATTTTATTTATTCTTCCAATTAACAGATATTGCAACGGTGTAGACCTAAACTGCGGCTGTCCACAGCGTTGGGCCATGCAAGAAGGCCTGGGAGCTGATTTATTGAGAAAACCAGAGCTCGTCAAGGATTTGGTGTATCAAGTCAGAAATCGCATTCCACGACCGTTCACCGTTTCCGCGAAGATACGTCTGTTGAAGGATATACGTCAGACGGTAACGTTGTGCCAGACTTTGGAGAAGACCGGCGCTTCGTTCTTGACGATTCACGCGAGGACTCCCGAAATGCGTAATGACCCGATCGACCTGGATAATCTCAAGCTTCTCAGAGATCACGTGCAATTGCCCCTCGTGGCGAACGGCGACGCGAAGAGCCTGGAGAGCGCGGAATTCTTATTCAAAGAGTCCGGATGCGAGGGAGTGATGTCCGCCAGGGGTATCTTAACTAACCCGGCGTTATTCGCGGGGCATTCCACCACTCCTCTCGACTGCGTTCAAGACTGGTTGGACATCACGTCGTGGATGCCAATTGAATTTCAGTATTTCCATCATCATTTGATATTTATGTTGGAAAAGGTCTTGCCGAAGAAAGATCGACTGTTGTTCAACAACCTGCAAAATAAATCGTCTGTCTTGGACTTTCTGGAGAATTATTACAACATCAAACCGACGGCTTGTAACTCAATGGAGTTGACTAGGTGTAATTTCAATACTTCGCGCGTGCGATGTAAAGAGAAATACATCGATTGTTGGGAGGA
>NW_012034819.1:0-709 GCF_000956235.1 Wasmannia auropunctata | reverse complement strand
GTGGTCCCTGTAGGGACCACCGTACTTCAAAGGGTTAAAGCTGTATTGAGAAATTTTCCAATCTTACCTGGAATTTTGAATAAAATTCTTAGAAAATCCGGGAATTTTCAGGGAATTCTTTTACAAAATTTGAGTACCCACCCTGGTATGCCTATGTATACATCTGTAATTTTGACAGTACATTCTCTTATATATTTTATTTATTCTTCCAATTAACAGATATTGCAACGGTGTAGACCTAAACTGCGGCTGTCCACAGCGTTGGGCCATGCAAGAAGGCCTGGGAGCTGATTTATTGAGAAAACCAGAGCTCGTCAAGGATTTGGTGTATCAAGTCAGAAATCGCATTCCACGACCGTTCACCGTTTCCGCGAAGATACGTCTGTTGAAGGATATACGTCAGACGGTAACGTTGTGCCAGACTTTGGAGAAGACCGGCGCTTCGTTCTTGACGATTCACGCGAGGACTCCCGAAATGCGTAATGACCCGATCGACCTGGATAATCTCAAGCTTCTCAGAGATCACGTGCAATTGCCCCTCGTGGCGAACGGCGACGCGAAGAGCCTGGAGAGCGCGGAATTCTTATTCAAAGAGTCCGGATGCGAGGGAGTGATGTCCGCCAGGGGTATCTTAACTAACCCGGCGTTATTCGCGGGGCATTCCACCACTCCTCTCGACTGCGTTCAAGACTGGTTGGACATCACGTCG
>NW_012034818.1:0-683 GCF_000956235.1 Wasmannia auropunctata | reverse complement strand
GTCGGCCATATCCTCCAATGTCAACGAAAGTTATAATATAATCTGCATCACAAATTGCAAGCAATACAATGCTATGGCTATGTTTATAATTGAAATAGGCAGAACCTGCATTATTTGGACACTGAAAAAATTTTCAAGAATTTAAATTAAAAACGGGATTAGTAAATGAAATGATTGCAATTATATAGCTCTGTAGAGATTGCATATGCATAATGTACTTGAAGAAGAACATGTTTTCCATCAATTGCTCTGATACAATGATTAAAATTCCATTTTGTCTCAAATTTCCTAGCAATGTTTAACCAATCGTTTTTATTTAAATAAGAAGGAAGTACTTTTTTCTGCAAACAATTCCAAATAGTATTACAGGTTTCTTTAATAATTTTACTTACAGTTATTAATCCAACAATTAGATATTGATATGAAATTGATGACATTTAATCACCAGAAGCTAGGAACCTAACCAATAAAAAAATATGAACTATAGAAAAAAATGTATATATAGATAAGTACAAATAAATAAAAAATATTAAATCTATAATTTAATTTACCTTAATGTCAGGCATAAACGTTCTGCTGCAGATATAGGCTCCCTAATTATCGTCTTTTTCATAATAAATGGAGCTACTAAATTCAACAACTCCTCAAATTGTGCAGGAATCATACGAAAATAATTTCGAAAT
>NW_012034817.1:0-350 GCF_000956235.1 Wasmannia auropunctata | reverse complement strand
ATACCGAAAGTATTTTCGATCGTTCTTCTCGCTCGACTAAGACGATAATTGAAAATAGTTCGTTCTTGATTTAAATTTTTTCCAGGATATGGTCGAAGTAAATAATCTGTTAATTGAAATGCTTCGTCCCCTACAAGCACATAAGGTAAACATTCTCCATCTATTGTAAGAGATTCTGGATTTGGCAAATTCATTTCATGATTTTTGAATTTGTGACCTATTATGGAATCTCTAAAAATTCCACCATCACTACGTTGGCCATATCCTCCAATGTCAACGAAAGTTATAATATAATCTGCATCGCAAATTGCAAGCAATACAATGCTATGGCTATGTTTATAATTGAAATA
>NW_012034816.1:0-692 GCF_000956235.1 Wasmannia auropunctata | reverse complement strand
TTCTTTACGCCAAAATTATAACCCAATGTCTTAACAGACGATTCGTTCTTCTTAAATCGAGTTTTAAACGAATAATACATTTTCTCGATTATCAATACAAGTAGTGCCAGGATCATACTGCCTGCCATTATCGTCAAAATCGGCGTTACAATATTTATATCGATTACACTGTACATCATCTTATTGGGGGGATTTTTTGCGAGATACTTATTCCGCAACTTGCTTATAACGCCATTAAAATGCAATCGGTGCAAGCTAAAAAATACAAAAATATTAAAATATTCACTCGCGAAAAGAAGCAATTACAAGAGATTTAATCTGTATCTTTTGTAAGTATATAAATATGTAAATAAAATAAATGTGCGTATAGAACTTACTGATAATTTATAAAGCCAGTGTATGGATTTCCTTTTGATAGCATTAACCCCATATGTTGGATTCTTCCGGTATCAATGTATACGAGCTTACAATGTACATACATGTTCCAGACATCTTTGAGCATCTCCGACGTGTATAATGCCAAGTTCTTCCGCTGACAGATCTGCGTAAAAATTGACGTGAATTGACGTAATAAAACGTAACATCATTGATGTCATTAATTAGGTGATATCGCTAACTTGCTTAAATCCCTCTTGTACTGTTGGCGGTAAAAACTTCTTCTCCTCCAACAATTCGTACATTTTCCGAAATAC
>NW_012034815.1:0-782 GCF_000956235.1 Wasmannia auropunctata | reverse complement strand
TGCACCAGAGCCAGATACATTAGCATGTGTGTTTTAATCGTGGAAAAGGAAATTTTATTTTATGCGATTAATACGAAGTAATTAGTAACCAACAAAAATGGTATTTTTGTCGATAAAACAGACGGCTTTAGCATCTTCTTAACTATCCAAAAGTATATGCAGCAAAAGTTTAATGCCATTGTCTTTCCAAATATTTTTAAGTTTCATAAAACAGGCTTAAAGTGACTAAAATGACCAATGGGATCATAGTGAAACAAAAATTTGGTGTGCCCGGATTGCATTAATAATTGATAAGATGTATAAAAAACGGGCACGCCAAGTTTTTGCTTTACTATGATCTCATTGGTCACTATGATCTTTTAGTCACTTAATTAAGCCTGTTTTATGAAACTTAAAAATATTTGGAAAGACAATGGTATTAAACATTTGTTGCATATACATTTAAATGGTTAAATAGATTATTAAAAAAATATTTTTGTTTCTATGTTTAATCAAATACTTGGCAACTTGTATAATCTCCTTTGTTTTTGGACAGTTTTTATTTGTTAAAATAATATTTTTGATTTAAGAAAAATGTAACGTACAATACTTTTTTATATACTTGGTGTAATCTTTTCTTGGTGTTTTCTTCTTTTTTTAAGTTTTGGTAGAACCTCACTACTTTTTGATAAACATTTAAATTTGTAAAATAAAATATTATAGAAAATATTTTTGATTTAGGAAAGATGTAACGTACGATATATTTTTACACAGTTGGCGTAAATTTTTTCTTTTTTTAAAAA
>NW_012034814.1:0-432 GCF_000956235.1 Wasmannia auropunctata | reverse complement strand
GTTCCAGTCAACACTCCATAAACATCCAAGATGCGAAGAGTGTTTTTCGAACGCAACCCTTTGAAGCAGCATCGTACAATCTGATCGTGAATTCAATCATCGTGAATTTATATAAATTCTAGCTTATATCTTAGTTTTCCAAAGGGATACCAATATTTTCTTTAAAATATCGTTGAAATAACTTTAGTTTGCGAATGTTTTAATCGTAAAATAAAATTTTAGGTAAAAATTCGTTACGGACTTAATTATAAGACTTACTAGGTGCCATTGCAATCAGTAAACTTGCTAGTCTATGATTATTGACTATATTTTTTGAAGCATGTTATTCAACGTTATGTTTGCAATTATCGACATGTCAATTATAAAGGAATCTCAAATTTAATGTGATTATAATTGAATGTTAAATAAATAAAAAGTTTAGCTTATAACTGT
>NW_012034813.1:0-389 GCF_000956235.1 Wasmannia auropunctata | reverse complement strand
TCATTATTTCCATCATTACCTTGTGTTTTTTTATTTCTGATATATCCTAAGTAATATTTATTATTTGGTTAAAACACATTTTATATTAGAGGAGTATGTAATCCATTACGTATTTGGTTATTTTATTTTTTAGGAGGTTCCAGTCAACACTCCATAAACATCCAAGATGCGAAGAGTGTTTTTTGAACGCAACCCTTTGAAGCAGCATCGTACAATCTGATCGTGAATTTAATCATCGTGAATTTATATAAATTCTAGCTTATATCTTAGTTTTCCAAAGGGATACCAATATTTTCTTTAAAATATCGTTGAAATAGCTTTAGTTTGCGAATGTTTTGATCGTAAAATAAAATTTTAGGTAAAAATTCGTTACGGACTTAATTATAAGA
>NW_012034812.1:0-1005 GCF_000956235.1 Wasmannia auropunctata | reverse complement strand
TTATCCCGTCTCAAGTGGGCCACTGCACTGCTCAGCAGTTGCAATTGTTGCTTAATTGCAACTGCCGCAGTTTTTGGAGGACGCGCGTATTGAGGCTGCCGAAGTCCTGCGTCGGCATCCTCAATTATTATGGGTCATCGTTGCAATATTAGATTGCAACAGTGACCTGCTTATTTCTAAGTGTGACGTTGTAAGTACGTCAAGGCGAGACTTACAACACTATCTTTTCCCTTATTTTCTCTTCTTTCTCTCCTTTAATTCCTTTTATTATTATATTTTTCCTTTTCTCCTTTCTCTTATCTCTCGTTCTCTTCATCCTCCTTACTCTTTTTTCCATCTTTCCCCTTCCCCCTCCCCTTTCGATTTTTCCTCCTTTCATTCTCATTTCTTTAACCTGCCTTTCTAATTCTTCTATTCTCCCCTCCATTTCCTTTTTCTCTTTTTCCCATTTCTCCTCTCTTTCTTTCAGCTGCTTCTATACATTTCCAATTCTGCCTTTATTTCTCTTCCTTGTTCTCTCATCTCTTCTTTTAGCTCTTCCTTTACCTCCCTTAATAATTCCCTTAACACTTTCTTCCATTCCTCCCCTTTGCTTCCTTCATTTGTTTTATCCTTCTCCTCTACTGCCTTTCCTTCGCCCTTCTGTCTCTCTTTTGGCACTTTTTTCTCCACTCTACATTCTCCCAACTCCAATTTTTTCCTATCCTCCTCTTCCTCCATTGCTTCTCTTTTCCTTTTCCATAATTCTTCTATGCTTCCTGTATTTCCTGCGTTCCCTCTTCTCTCCACTCTTCTCTCTCTTACCTCCACTCTTTCCACACCTATCTTCTTTCTACCTTCCTCTGCCATATTCCTATCTGCCTTCTTTACTCTCTGTGCTCTCCCCTCTTGTTCACCTCTATACTCCTTCTATCCTCTGTTCCTTCTCGCTTACCACCTTCTCTCCCTCTACTCTATGCCTGTCCGTCTCCCGTTCCAACTTCCTCTACCTACTCCACCAGGTGT
>NW_012034811.1:0-433 GCF_000956235.1 Wasmannia auropunctata | reverse complement strand
TTAAGACACATGGTACTCGAAGTGAAATTGTAAATTTTTCGATTAAATTTAGTTCTACTTGGAGACATTTTATAACTTTTTCTTTAACGGAAAACATGCAAGTTCTTTCAGAAGAAACGGAATTTGCAAAGTTTTTACTAGATATGGGAGATGGCATATTAAATGATTCCAATGATAACATACAACTACCGAATTGTTGTATTGCATCTGTTAATGCCGATATTGTAGAAAATATATATGGTGATTTAATACGGAATAAAGAATTTAATAAAATGGCTAAATGTGCGATACTTTCTGCAAGAAATGCTGATGTAGATGAAATTAATAAACGAGTTGTCGAATTATTAGATACTTTTGAAGAACGAATATATACAAGTATAGATAGTACTGAAAATTGCAGTGATAATGGTGACATTAGTGAAACTTTACTACC
>NW_012034810.1:0-344 GCF_000956235.1 Wasmannia auropunctata | reverse complement strand
AAAATAAGACATTTAATTTATACAAGTAATGCAGATTTAAAAAATATTTAAAACTAATGGTCACATTTTTGCTTTTGTTTTACTTATAATCGTTTGTTTTTATTTTTGTGTACGAGAAATCATTTATATTTGACTCCATTTAGTGCGTCAAAGTTGGCATAACATTTTCTGTTTCATTTTATGAATTAATATGATGATGTTATCGCAGACGTTTTAAAGTTTTATCATGGTTCTGATGACCTTACAGCAAAATACTTGTGCAACTAACTCTGGCTACGATATCGTTTTCAAAGCTTAAAAATGTTATCCCACTTTTGCTGTGTTAAGGACATATATCAAAACAT
>NW_012034809.1:0-1413 GCF_000956235.1 Wasmannia auropunctata | reverse complement strand
AGTTAAATTCGCGGTTTAATAGCTTAAACCACTCGGAGGGGAGTATTGTGGCAACTACAGCGCTCCTGTAGTTTGCGGTTGGCATTATATAGTTACTAGATTTAAGTTGTTAGTTCTGCTAGTCGACAGTCGGTATTATTCTTTGCTCTGTTTGACCGATTACTTCGTGTGATTTTAGCGTTACTGTATTACGAAGAGTACAATAAAGAGTACAATAAAGATTATCGTATTACAACACAATTTTCTACAACTCCTAATTCACGCAACCCCACAGCAGCTTTCTCATTGACGCCATCTCTCGGATGACTGTGAAACTACGTAGTTTAAACCTTTTCGAACAGTCATGTTGAGTGGCAGTTAATTTTAGCCGCAGTTGTTGAAAACTTTCTTAGCTACTTCTGTTAAAATTAGTGCTCGGAAAAAGAACCGGGAAACAAGAAAATTTGAGAACCGCCCGACCGCCCGTCATTCGTTGCACACGGGTAAGGACCGATTCCTCGGGTACCCGTATGCCGTATCACGCGGGTACCCGTATCACGCGGGTACCCGTATCACGCGGGTACCCGTATCACACGGGTATTCGTATCATACGAACACTCACTTTATATTAGTACCCGTATTACATGAGTATTCGCAATAGACGGCGAATGAATCGCATTAAATGCGATTATTAATTTAACCTATCCAAATAAAAACATTCAATAGAAATTATTCAAAATTTATAAAATTTTCAAAATAACTTTTACTCTATTTTATTAAAACTTAAATTAAAATTTACCAAGCAAAATAAAATCAATAGAAATTAAATTATTCTGCAAAAAATAGAAATACAAAAAGGAAAATTACAAAGAAAATTACTAAGAAACCAATTGTTATCAAAAGATTTATACAGGGTGTCCCATTTTAATCGATTATCTCAAATATCTCTTGAACAGTGCATTTTAGGGAAAAATGTTTCAGACAAAAGTTTTGAGACTTCGAGGGGGACATAAGATGATAACATTGGTTTGACCCTTAATGGCGTCATCAAGGTCAGAACAAGGTCACTTTGAATTTTTTTAATGGAACCCCCATTTTTCATTAAATATTCTTGTAGCACACTTCGAGAGCTTTCCAAAACATAGATAAAATATTTTCTTATGAAATAAATCTTGAGTTATGAAGCTTGAAAGTTGAAGTACCGTCGGCATTAGCATCATCCAATGTCCGAACACTAGCTAAAACCTTTTGAATGTTGTTCATGATCATGACATTAATAAAACATGTGAAAGTTGGAAATTGTTTCTCTTTTTTTTTCAAAAAATAAATATAATTTTCACAAATAAAAATAAAGCAATAACCTTTAATGGCCTTGATCTTGACATGTGTTGTCTAGATCATGAACCTAAACAACATTCAAAAGGTTTTAGCTAG
>NW_012034808.1:0-414 GCF_000956235.1 Wasmannia auropunctata | reverse complement strand
TTGCAAAACAAATCATTTTATTATCAGCAGCTCAACGACTGCTCACACGTTTTTATAAGAGTTGATGCGACTAAAAAACCGTTAGAACCTCCTTATGAGGGCCCGTTCAGAATTATCAAGCGCATTTCAGACAGAGTTTTCGAGATTGATGTAAACGGAAAGCCTACTACTGTTTCTACGGAAAGGTTAAAGCCAGCCTTCTTCGAAGCACCTTCAGAAGCCCCATCAGAGATGCAGGAACCAGATCTCACACCTGCAAAAGTCCTGCCTCCTCCTCCGCGTACATATCAAGGTTTCAAAAAAAAAGTTAAATTCGCGGTTTAATAGCTTAAACCACTCGGAGGGGAGTATTGTAGCAACTACAGCGCTCCTGTAGCTCGCGGTTGGCATTATATAGTTACTAGATTTAAGTTG
>NW_012034807.1:0-1013 GCF_000956235.1 Wasmannia auropunctata | reverse complement strand
TGGAGGTGGAATGTTGGCTCGAAAACTGTGTCCAAGATGTGTGCGAGAGAGAAAGGTAGACGAGTAATATTCATCCTCTCTGCGCATGCGTCGATCATTCGACAGACAGAGAGGACGAAGTATCACGTGGTATCGCTCGTATATACCTTTCTCTCTCGCACTCCTTACCACTCTTGGACTCACTTGCGGCCTACAAAGAACAAAGGCATTCCACTTCCATGTACTATATACTCAAAGGTTACATCGACGCTGCCATGCACACGCATTGTGTATACGTAATGATCCGCCATCTAGGCCCAATAGGACATAACTCTTGATCGTGCTCAATCCATCGAATTATGGTTACCTTTTTTGCTCGGTTTCCTGTAATTTTACTGTATGCGGTATTTGTGGACACCTCACCCTCTCGTCACCGATACAGCCGAAGTACGTTTCAGTAGACGCGTCGGAATCTGAAACACACGATAAGTACCCGTCAAAGGGATCGCAAATGTACGCGAGCCGAGAAAATACGAGAAATAGGATCGCACAGAGCGACCAACCAGCGACGAGTGATTGTCGACGAACACATCTCGTTCCGTAACGAGCGCATGTCACGTTCACATGTGCGACCGCGCGGCACGGAGAGCCGACAAGACGCGCTCATTGGACAAGCTGCGCATGACGTTGACGACGCACACTCGGTGTGCGCACGCGTGTATGTGCAGCAGACGCACGGCGACGTCGTCGTCGTACGAGAGAGCGTCCAATTCGCCGTTGCACTTGGCACGCGGCGCGCGACGACAACGAGAGTTAGGAGGGACACACGCACCCTGCGTGCCAAGTGCGACGGCGAATTGGACGTTCTCGTACGACGCCGACGACGCGTCTGCCGCACTCACTCACGCACACTGAAGGTGAGGCAGCGTCACCGGCGACACCGTCGAAGCCTCGCGCGACCAACTTGTCCACGCGTCGGCCCTATGACCGACGGTGGATCTACCGCGCTTCGCGCGATGGACGTCGACGCTGAG
>NW_012034806.1:0-328 GCF_000956235.1 Wasmannia auropunctata | reverse complement strand
TTGAAGTATGCACTATGCACATGAAAATGCACTACTACTAATTACAAAATATCAAGGCATTAACACTGTATTGAAAAATTAATCTAACTCTATTCAAAACTGTGCACATTGTGTTCCAATTGAATCGTACACAACGCTACACTTTATGCATTTCTGTGTGCGTTTGTGTTAAAATGTGTTAAGCAATTGGAAAGCACCCATAGACATGGAGGGAGAATGTTGGCTCGAAAACTGTGTCCAAGATGTGTGCGAGAGAGAAAGGTAGACGAGTAATATTCGTCCTCTCTGCGCATGCGTCGATCATTCGACAGACAGAGAGGACGAAGTA
>NW_012034805.1:0-450 GCF_000956235.1 Wasmannia auropunctata | reverse complement strand
AATATTAAGTCTCGTAGAAGTAATTTATTTAATATTACATAATAATGAATTTTTGTTATAGATCTTTGTATTATTTTTTTTTTTTAAGTATATTTTTCGATTATTTATTTATAATAAACGTAGTTTGTGTAGTACTACGCAAGTTTTTAATACTTAATTCATTACTTTTCTGATGATAATTTTTATGAAAATTTCAAACAGATCACATTCAATTTGAAGTATGCACTATGCACATGGAAATGTACATACATTTCCATGTGCATAGTGCATACTTCAAATTGAATGTGATCTGTTTGAAATTTTCATAAAAATTATCATCAGATCACATTCAATTTGAAGTATGCACTATGCACATGAAAATGCACTACTACTAATTACAAAATATCAAGGCATTAACACTGTATTGAAAAATTAATCTAACTCTATTCAAAACTGTGCACATTGTGTTCC
>NW_012034804.1:0-528 GCF_000956235.1 Wasmannia auropunctata | reverse complement strand
TCCAAAATCAGACCGTATCCCGATTTTTTCACATACCGAATCTATCGCGAGAAGTAGCGACGATATAACGCAATGTCAATTACAGATGGCAAGGAAAAGCTGAAACAGAAATATGACATGATTAACGATAAATTACAATTTTCAGAAGAAGGACACTGAGAAATTTGGACCGACGGCAATGCTATGAAAAAAAAAACTTGAAAGGGAAATTAAGAAGGGCCCGTCAAAAATATATTCAGTGCGCGTTCGATACTATTATTCTGTTTAAATAAATATACTTTATCCGTTTATCATCTCGTGTCTCTGCTGCAGCTTCTCCATGGCACGTGCAAAAGACATTGCGTATTGCGCGTTTCGCGAAATCACGAATTTATTTAATTATCGTTGCAATGGATGCGGGACCGATTGTGAGATCGTCTCGAATGCCACCGACTTCTCGCATCACGTTTCTACACGCGTCTAACGTCGACGAAGCTTTTCTCATTTCACGATCCAAAGACTTCTTCTAGCCGAAGCTAGGAATGGTAA
>NW_012034803.1:0-429 GCF_000956235.1 Wasmannia auropunctata | reverse complement strand
TGTGAGACCGCTCTACATCTCGAAGTTGCTGGTAACTCGGAATTTAAAACACAAGTTGGAATACTAAACTACTCTAAGAACAATTTCAATTTATAGCATTCATCTACAGTGTATATAAAGATTATACATGGCCCCCAAATAAAAAATAAAAAGAAATAATACACTACGCAAAAAAATTAGGGGAACACTTTAAAAACTGCAAATTTTGTCGATTTTCAGAAACCAATATCTCGGCTTCCAGGAATCGCAGGACATTGTTCCTTAACGCGTTTAGAAGGGTGAAGCCTCTACTTTAAAATGGCCTAAGTGAGATTTTTCGTCCCAATAAACTGTTTTTTTCACAAAAACCAAAAGCAGAGAGTGTTTGAGTCTTAAAAATGTTATGACATTGCAGCCTTTCATGGGCAAAGCAACAACGAGGCGATAAAC
>NW_012034802.1:0-746 GCF_000956235.1 Wasmannia auropunctata | reverse complement strand
AGATTGGGGGAGATTGGGGAGATTGGTGCCCAGTTCACTCTTATTGGGTCCCAGTTCTAGGGATACTCGGTCTATTATGGGTGCTTTCCAATTGCTTAACACATTTTAACACAAACGCACACAGAAATGCACAAAGTGTAGCGTTGTGTACGATTCAATTAGAACTGAATGTGCACAGATTTGAATAGAGTTAGATTAATTTTTTAATACAATGTCAATGCCTTGATATTTTGTAATCCGTGGTAGTACATACATTTCCATGTGCATAGTGTATACTTTAAATTGAATGTGATTTGTTTGAAATTTTCATGAAAATTATCATCAGAGAAGTAATAAATTAAGTATTAAAAACTTGCATAGTACTACACAAACTACGTTTATTATAAATAAATAATCGAAAGATATACTTAAAACAAAAAGTATAAAGAAAAAATATAATACAAAGATCTATGACAAAAATTCATTTATATGTAATATCAAATAATTTTTGTAATATCAAATAAATTACTTCAACAAGACTTAATATTTTTGTTGCCATTATATCCTAAGTTTTTCAACCTGTATTAAATAAAACGAATAAACAAAAACAATCACTTCATGTTCTTTAGAGACACTATAATAAGAGACTGGCCAATGTTGAGCCAATTTTTGATTGGCTGGATACGGAATGGCGCAGCCAATCTATGATGACTAAAAGTGAGAAAGAAGGGGAAATAGAAATGCGGGAAATGAAAGCAAATATGCAT
>NW_012034801.1:0-914 GCF_000956235.1 Wasmannia auropunctata | reverse complement strand
ATATATATATATATATACAATATATATAGAAGGTATTTATAAAGTATTACCCAGGCCTAATATCTTCAGCTTCAGATATTTCCTCCTTGAAATCAAATAATTTTTGTTTGAAACATTTTTTTATATCTGAAGCCATTTCCGAGATATTAGACCTGAGTAAGATTTTATAAACATCGTATGTAATACATATATGTACACTCTGCGCCAAAATTAAAAGATTACCTATTCTAATCGCTAAAAGTAGACAAATTTCAAGAAAGTGTAACTTCGTCAAAAATAATCGCATTGATCATAATGATCAAAAAAGTATTTTACAACTTAAAGTCTCTACTTTCCAAATCCATAAAATAAACTTATTAATTTTTTACAAAATTGCACAGATACAAATGAAGATGAATTAAATCTAAAATTTTTTTTACTAAATTTGCGAAGTTCCATGGAGTGATATAAAATCCGCATACAAATGCTACTTACAGCGTTCAAAAGTGTAAATCTTTACCTTTAATTTGCGCACTTGATCAGCAATGTGCGATTTTTTTTTACCGAGTTATTCAATACGAAAACAAAAATGGTCATTTTTATTTCAATGTTGAGTAACTCGGTAAAAAAAAATCACATAATATTGATCAAGTGCGAAAATTAAAGGTCAAGATTCACGCTTTCATACGCTGTAAGTCGCATTTGTATGCAGATTCTATTTTACTCCATGGAACTTCGCAAATTTAGTGAAAAAAATTTTAGATTTGATGCATCTCCATTTGCATCCGTGCAACTTTGTAAAGAATCAGTAAGTCATTTAATGAATTATGGATTTCGAAAATAGAGACTTTAAGCTGTGAAATACTTTTTTGATCATTATAATCAATACGATCATTCTTGACGAAATCACACTCTCTTGAAATTTGTCTATTTTT
>NW_012034800.1:0-479 GCF_000956235.1 Wasmannia auropunctata | reverse complement strand
TCAAATTGCTCCGCTTGACAAAATAATTTCCCTCCCACTCAAGCGTCAGCCAATCAGAGCAAGACCTAGCAACGTCTAGGCCCTTCCTCCTCCCACGCGTCTGGGACCACCCGCTGACCCCGCCAGGGGGGGCTAGAGGGGGTTTGTTTTGGCGCCGCCGGGGAGAGTGGTGGGGGTTTGTTTTGACGCCCCATAGCTGCCCATATACTACTGGCAGCCATTTATAATAGCGATAAATCAATCTTATGATTGGCCATTTGCGTGTCCAATCGGGACTCGTAACACCGGTCGCGCTTCTCTGATAATCTAGGACTCTAGACTGGACAAGCAGCTACGACAGAAATTAGAAATACTAACGCTTATTTAGGGAGAGCTATTCATCGCTGTTGAAAAATTTTAAATTTTGATGATACAAAAGATAATTTTGTAAAGAATAAGTATATGAAGACGAATCAACAAATTCAGAGATGTTTGGTGAA
>NW_012034799.1:0-441 GCF_000956235.1 Wasmannia auropunctata | reverse complement strand
TAGATTTTTACCATTTTTTTCAACTTTAAAAGGTTGTAAAAATTAAAAAAAAAAACATATTTTGACTTGATCGAGGTAGGGGCTATAGCCACGAATATGCTGAAGATGTGTGCACAAGCCCAAATTGATTGGTCAATTGGATTTCAAGATATTATGGGTACCAATTTAAAAAACGTGGTTTCGAGAAAAACGCGTTTAAAGTTTTTTGTACATGATTACATATAGATTGAGACCACTCTCTATCAAGTGCTATGGTCGGTATTCATGAGTTGATTTTTGTTTCAAAGCCGTCTTAAGTAATGTTTTAAGATGCTAATACAGCTCCGTTATTGGCTTGTAACATCTTAAGACTATACTTAAGACGATCTCAAATATAAGAATCGATTACGAGTACCGACCTATAACTTTGTTAATTTTACGAATCGGGCTAAATCCTTTTGC
>NW_012034798.1:0-594 GCF_000956235.1 Wasmannia auropunctata | reverse complement strand
TTGTAAAGCTATAATCTTTATTGAACGTATAATAGGTTATGTATCATTTATTGGTTAGATTGAAAGAATTCCAAGATTCATAAAAATTGCAAATCGACTACTTCTCACAATCAGACAACATAAAGTCCAAAATTGGGACACAAGACGTCTCTAACAATAAGACATCTTTTATAGACATCTTTCAGACGTTTCTCGCAAAGATGTTTTTAAGATGTCGACGTCTTTAACACATCTTATGTTCCAATTTTGGACCATATGTTGTCTGGGTTACGTATTCTTTCGCTTTTTTTTACAATACGAAATGACACAGCACTAACTAAACATAATATTAATATCGATTACAGCCAAGCTTTTCTCTCTCTCGTCAGTGTGACTTCGACTGTAGCGTTTGATTGCTTCTGCCGGTTCTTACAAGTAACGAATACTTATCCTACTTCCTATAAGTCTATTTCCCTTCCCCATAAGTTCTTAACAATGAGAGTTGTTGAATTTCAAATATTTCGACCTAACTTTTACTATATATGTCAACACTAATTTTGTCACATAAATACAGTAATTTTTGTCAAAACCGGCGCTCAAGCCACATTCTACAGT
>NW_012034797.1:0-599 GCF_000956235.1 Wasmannia auropunctata | reverse complement strand
TGTAATTTTACTCTTAAAAATATTATAATATAAATTATCTGTTCTCTAATTACGGTGCAGCTAAGATCGAATTGATCCCATATTTCGTCTCGTAGAAGCAACATTTTGCAATGCCTTTCACTGATCCATGTTTTACGAAGCTGCCGAATCTTTCACAAAGCCGGATTTTGCAATTTGGTCTTTAAAATATTTTAATAAATAAGATTAAATTGTCCAAAAACAAATTACCAAAAAGTAGTGAGATCCTACCAAAACTCTTAAAAAAAAAAGAAAAAGATTATGCCAAGTATATAAAAGAGTATTGTACGTTACATTCTTCCTAAACTAATAATATTATTTTAACAAATAAAAATTGTCCAAAAACAAATTATCAAAAAGTAATAAGATCCTACCAAAACTCTTTTTTAAAAAAAGAAAATGATTACGCTAAGTATATAAAAAAAGTATCGTACGTTACATCCTTCCTAAACCAAAAATATTATTTTAACAAATAAAAATTGTCCAAAAACAAATATGAGATCATACAAGTTGCCAAGTATTTGATTAGGCATAGAAACAAAAATTTCTTTTTAAAAAAGATCGGAAGAGCACACGTCTGA
>NW_012034796.1:0-601 GCF_000956235.1 Wasmannia auropunctata | reverse complement strand
GAATCAGTATATGCGGTATTTGTTAGTTAGGACTTAAAAACCGGACTGAATTATTACAATTGTTTAAAAGTTATTATTTGACAATCCGAGTAAAAATATTGATGGTCTACTTGTTTGGTATTTGTTATACGCTGTTTATTTAACTTGCTAATTAATAAGACGGAACAAATTCCAGACTATTATGTTATTTTCGGTAAACAACAAAGATATAATTAATACATTATGCGTATCATGTGCTTTATGGAACTCAGTCGTTAAGGGCTGACAGGAGAGACAGGCAAACTCATATACACTTCATTTGCACTTCATTCATAGTGCAGATAATATCTAGTATTTATATCTAGTAAGTATTTTACCACATTTTATTTTTTAGAAGTGTAATATTTTGTCATAAGCCTTCTTTTAGCTTATTTCTTACAAAAATACAAAAGCTATTAAAGAGCCAAATTTTGTAATTTTACTTTTAAAAATATTATAATAAAAATTATCTGTTCTCTAATTACGGTGCAGCTAAGATCGAATTGATCCCATATTTCGTCTTGTAGAAGCAACATTTTGCAATGCCTTTCACTGATCCATGTTTTACGAAGCTGCCAAATCT
>NW_012034795.1:0-654 GCF_000956235.1 Wasmannia auropunctata | reverse complement strand
AGTCAACGACAATTAACGTGGAGCCAAAAGAAAATACCGTAAATTTGAATGGCGAAAGCGACGAGACTGTACGAACACCGGGAACTCCTCTCACACGTCTCGATGCGGAGATGTGCCGTATTCTTAATGCTCCCTTACCGCACAGCGAGGAAGAGAGGTGGAAATTGTATAGAGAAGTACTTCGGCGATATCTACACTTTTTTCAAGCAGCGCGAAGACAAAGACGCGGTGAGACGCGCACAGAGGGGGAGAATGAGGACAACGAAGAGACGACGCTCGACGAAGATTTTCACGATCTCACGCCTGGCAAATCGCCGCACTCTAACAGCATCGCAGATATAAATGACACGAGAGAGTATTCGCGCGGCGAAAAGCCGCGAAAAGTTGCTGGAAAGCGTGCCGAAAACTTATCGCGCACGTGCAGGCTTGCTGATAAGACATTTGTTCGAGACAGCGGTCCCCGCTAGAATTAGTTGGAACGAGCATGGTGTCGTCACTATAGACGGCGAAGAGCTGAAAGATTCGAATATCACGGAGTTGATAAATGACGCAATGCGCGAAAGAAAATCAGTGAAAGCAACAGGAAGAGCTCAGTTCGCACGATTACTCCGTGACTTGAACACCCGTACTGTAATGATAGGAAATAAAGAATTA
>NW_012034794.1:0-756 GCF_000956235.1 Wasmannia auropunctata | reverse complement strand
GTCAGAAGTCATTTAATTTCCTTCAGATTAATATACATTTCTGTAGGCATTTATCATTCTACAACGTTGGTTCCTACGTTTGGCATTTCTTTTATCGCGTGCACAGTTTGCTTACAAAAGCAAATATAATGAATAGCGCAAAGCATATATTTTTATTTTACAAGTGGGTAATTTATTTTACAGTTTTTTGTACATAAAAAGAGACCGTTGAAATTTTATTAAAAGGACAGAATAATATGTTTGATAATTATTTAACATTACATTAAATGACAACATATTAAAATGTTAACGACTTGTAATTCACGCTTATTGCGCATTGTAAAGGATGCAAATATCTAACAGAGTTACAAAAAACTTTCTTTAACAAAATTTTGAATAAATTTCACAATTTAGTTATAGACATTTAGTGCAGCAAAACTCTTAAAAAAGTCAGAAGTCATTTAATTTCCTTCAGATTAATATACATTTCTGTAGACATTTATCATTCTACAATGTTGGTTCCTACGTTTGACATTTCTTTTATCGTGTGAACAGTTTGCCTACAAAAACAAATGTAATGAATAGCGCAAAGTATATATTTTTATTTTACAAGTGGGTAATTTATTTTACACAGTTTTTTGTACATAAAAAGAGACCGTTGAAATTTTATTAAAAGAACAGAATAATATGTTTGATAATTATTTAACATTACATTAAATGACAACACATTAAAATGTTAGCGACTTGTAATTCACGCTTATTGCTCATTGTAAAGGA
>NW_012034793.1:0-978 GCF_000956235.1 Wasmannia auropunctata | reverse complement strand
TTGTGTGTGCGTCCCGTAATTTGCTAACTATTTTTCCTTATAACTTAAACACTAAGCTTCAGATAAAATTTTGGTAAAGGAAAAATAGTCTTAGAATTATGTCAAGAACACGGTACTTAAAGGACAAACGGTTGTTCTGATTCACCCTGTATAGAATATTGCGCAGAATATTGCGAAAATAGATTTACTTTCATCGTTATTATTCCTTGTTTGGAAAATAACTTTATCACGCATGGTTGAATTTGTATTAAAGTTACCTTTAATTTGGTCACAAAAAAATTTAAAAATTTAAAAACAATTTAAAATGATGAGAGAAATATTTAAAAAAATTTTTTTGTAACTTTTTTATTACTATTATAAAGTACACTTCAAGTCATTCAACTTTAATCTAGAATACTTTTTTCTATCTCTCACAGTTTTGACGATATTCACATCGGAAGAAAAAACCTGATTTTTTTCAAGGGGTGATTTCATCCCTTCAAAAATATAGAGGAATAGAGCACCAACAAAAAATCGTTTCTTACTACGGACGAATTGCTCTACTTTTACACAAAGTTTCAAATTTTTCTGAATTTTCGGGTTTCCTAACTTCCCTTGTTAGAAGCCTCAGAGACTTGCACATAATTTCGTAAAAAGCAAATACAAATTTCTAACAAAGAAACTCTAGAAGACTCGGAGACTTGCTTATAATTTCGTAAAAAGTGCTCAAATCTTCGGAGTGAGAGATTATTTTTAGAAATATTTATTTGTTTTAATAAAATTATGTGCCGGTCTTCGAGTCTACGAAGTGAGAAATTGCATTTTTTTTAAATATTTATTTGCTTTAATAAAATTATGTTCCGGTCTTCGAGTCTACGAAGTGAGAGATTGCATTTTTAGAAATATTTTTTTGCTTTAAAAACATATATACATGTTCTAGAATTTTTGAAATGAGAGATTGCCTTTTTACGAATATTTCTTTGTTTTAAACACATTATA
>NW_012034792.1:0-332 GCF_000956235.1 Wasmannia auropunctata | reverse complement strand
TTACATGCACAGATTGTAGTGTACAGCTATCATTATTTATTGGATCCAAAGATTGCAGAGACTGTATCCAAAGAGCTAAGCAGGAGTTCAGTAGTTGTCTTTGATGAGGCTCATAACATAGGTATAAGAATTAATCGTGTTCATATCAGCGTTTAAATGATTTGCAATGCAAGAAAGTTAAAGTTTAAAAAATTTTTAGATAATGTCTGCATCGATTCCATGAGTGTAAAGATAAATAGGAGGATAATGGAGAAAAGCTCGGCTAATATACAACTCTTGGAGAAAACTGTGGCCGAGTAAGTATTTTTAAAAAATGTATATATCATACCTTC
>NW_012034791.1:0-608 GCF_000956235.1 Wasmannia auropunctata | reverse complement strand
GCAATTGGTTTGTTAATTCCTTCTATTAACTGTTCCAGTGACGCGCCGACAGCAAAATCAGAAGCGTCACAGGTCAAAATCAAAGGAACCGAAGGTGCAGGATGTGTTAAAGCTGCGACTTGAATAAGCTCTTCCTTGCAATTCTTGAAAGCTTCTTCCGCTTAAGGAGTCCAAGGAATTATTCTTCTGTCACGCTTTCTGCTATCCTTAAGAAATTCGGTAAGAATTGCTTGATTCTTAACTGCATTTTTAATGCATCTTCGGTAGTAATTAATTATGCCCAGAAATCGTCTCAATTCGTGTAAAGTATTAGGCTTCTTGTAATCAATTATTGCTTTAACTTTTTCAGGTGTCGGTTTAATACCTTGACTGGATACCAAATAACCAAGAAAAGGAATTTCAGAAGAACCGAAAAGACATTTAGAAATATTTATTGTTAAACCAAATTGCTGAAGGCGTTGAAAAATGGTACGTAAATGCTCGATATGTTCCTCTTCGTTCATTGATGCAATTAAAATATCATCCAGATAGCAAAAGCAAAAATCTAATCCTCTTAAAATGTTATTCATTAGGCGCTGAAAGGTTTGAGCAGCATTACGGAGACCGAA
>NW_012034790.1:0-559 GCF_000956235.1 Wasmannia auropunctata | reverse complement strand
AACTCCTACAGAGTAAGCAACATTTTGTATTAATGTTAACTTTGTCAGTTACATATTAAAAATTGTTTACGTTGAATATTTTATATATTCAAGTATTAATTTAATATAATATATGATTATATTATTTGAATATTTTGTGTGAAATTGATAATCAATTTATAGTATTAAAATATTTTTTAATGTTAAAGTAACATAATTTATTATATATTTTAAAACGTAAATTCTAAAATAAATTATAAAACATTTTTCACTCTGTAGAAATTTCCAAAAAACAATAATGGCGATGTTGTGGCAACATAGCCAAATGTTGCAACAGTTGCAACAACAACAGCAACAGCCGCAACAACAATTACAACAGCAGCCGCCACAGCAGCCGCCACAGCAGCCGCCACAGCAGCCGCCACAGCAGCCGCCACAGCAACCGCAACAATTGCAGCTGCAACAATCGCAGTTGCAATCACAGCAGCAGCAGCCAAATGGTATGTTATTTATGTAAATAAATATAAATTACATATTTATTTAATGATTATTAAGCTATATTTTATATATTTAATATTTA
>NW_012034789.1:0-651 GCF_000956235.1 Wasmannia auropunctata | reverse complement strand
GGGAGGGGGCTGACGTCACAGGGGGAGGGGTTAATTAATTTTTTTACTTTTAATTAATTATATAATTTTTTAAATTAATTATACAATTAAATATTATTGATTAAATATTATTTTATTATATAGTTAAATTAAATATTTTATTACTAAATCTTTTATTTTCTGTCTCCCACCCACCCGTTCTCTTTCCTTCTCCCTCCCACGCGTTGAACCTGTTTTTTCCTGTTCTAACGAGCGTTTTTCCCTCCCTCCCTCCCTCCCACGCGTAAAACCTGTTTTTCTCTCTCTCGCACCCGTTGGGCCCCGTTCTAGCGAGCGTTCTCTCTCTCTCTCCCTACCACCTATGTGTTCAGGCACGCGCTTCTCTCTCTCTCCCTCACACCCACGTTGGGCCCTGTTCAGGCAAGCGCTTCTCTCTCCCTCCCACGCGTTAGACTCGTTTTCTCCCTCGTACCCCGCTCAGGTACGCGCTTTTTCTCTCCCTATATCCCCTTAAATATAAGGAGGGTAAGAAGAACGGATACATGTGAATAATTTTTAAAACATGAGTATTTTATTCTGTAAAATGTATTATACTCAAATACAAAAAATAATTTTTATTCATGCAACGCATGATATACAATATCGTCTAATGCATACACCAGCAGTTCGCAG
>NW_012034788.1:0-728 GCF_000956235.1 Wasmannia auropunctata | reverse complement strand
CCAGCATATAATTTTATTAAAGCAAATAAATATTTCTTAAAATTCATTCTTTTACTCCGAAGACTCGAGCACATGTATATAATTTTTTTAAAGCATATAAATATTTTTAAAAATGCAATCTGTCACTTCGTAGATTCGAGGGCCAGCATATAATTTTATTAAAGCAAATAAATATTTCTTAAAATTCATTCTTTTACTCCGAAGACTCGAGCACATGTATATAATTTTTTTAAAGCATATAAATATTTATAAAAATGTAATTTTTCACTTCGTAGATTCGACGGCCAGCATATAATTTTAATAAAACGAGTAAATATTTGTAAAAATCCATTCTCTCACTCCGAAAACTCGAGCATATGTATATAATTTTTTTAAAGCATATAAATATTTCTAAAAATGTAATTTTTTACTTCGAAGACTCGAGGACTTACATAAAATTTCTTGAAAAGCAATAAGAAATTTCTAAAAATACAATCTCTCATTTCAATCCTCACTTCAAAAACTCGAAGACAGGTATGTAATGTTTTTAAAGCAAAGAAATATTTCTAAAAATGCAATCTTTCATTTCGAAGACTCGAGGACATGTATATAATGTTTTCAAAGCAAAGAAATATTTCTAAAAATGTAATCTCTTATTTCGAAGACTCGAGGACATGTATATAATGTTTTTAAAACAAAAAATATTCATAAAAATACAATCTCTCATTTCAAAAATTCGAAGACACGTA
>NW_012034787.1:0-573 GCF_000956235.1 Wasmannia auropunctata | reverse complement strand
CAATATTATTGAAAGGAGTCCAAACACCTCCTAAACGAAAACATGATGAAACTGTAAATACATCAGAAGAAGTAATAAAACATGGATAAATTATTATTATAATTGAGATCTTAACGCCAACACGGTACAAAGCGGATCTTGGAGCTTCCATATAATTTTGGAACATCGATTTATTAGAATCTTCAGCAATTTAATTGTGATGTTAAATACTACTCGGTTCGGAGCTGCGAAGGAGCACGCGATGTGATGTTATATGAACCGAAAATTGTAAGATTCACACCAAAAATTATATGGAAGTACCAAGATCCGCTTTGTATCCTGTTAACGTTTTAAGATCTCAATTGTTAGTTAAAATTTCACGGTCTCCTGATACTTAATTATTATTATAATGAAATCTTTATCAAATGTTTTTACAAACTTTTTATGCTGAATTACATATTTAATTTTCATAACTTTATTTCAGATACCAAAAAAGAGAATTTCTATTTAAATAAAATTTTTAGTTTTTTATTTTTACTTCTATATTTATTTTCATACTTACTTTCATTTTATTTGTTACTATTCTAATCATTA
>NW_012034786.1:0-359 GCF_000956235.1 Wasmannia auropunctata | reverse complement strand
TATTGGATGTGGATCTCTAACAGATGACATTTATAAATTAGAGGTCCATGTAACAAATTTTAATCAAGAGCATTATTTAAAATTGAATATAAATAAATGTGATCAAATAAGAATAATAGGCATCTTACAGAGAACTGGTAACATAAAAATAAATTAAAAAAATTTTTTTTAAATAAATTAATTAAAAAAATTAAAATTAATAAAAATTAATAAATTAAAAAGTTATATATTATCTATAATTTTGCAGCAGATCCAATTTATTTGATTGTAAACAATATATCTGATATACAAAATTTAAGCGGACGGATGTCACTACCAATATTATTAAAAGGAGTCCAAACACCTCCTAAACGAAAACA
>NW_012034785.1:0-387 GCF_000956235.1 Wasmannia auropunctata | reverse complement strand
AATAACAAAAGCTTATAATAAAAAAGTTTATAACAAATAAAATATTCATTAATAACAAAAATTTACAACAATGTTTTTATATTAATTTTTTATATTTTTATTTTTAAATGTATTTTAAAAAGAAATATTTATAACATAATATTTATTTTATGTTCAATTTATATATTTTGTAGTGTTGGAAGTCTATATCAAAACTAATTTCGTCGAAATACATGATAATAAATTAAATAAAATTATTGGATGTGGATCTCTAACAGATGGCATTTATAAATTAGAGGTCCATATAACAAATTTTAATCAAGAACATTATTTAAAAATTGAATATAAATAAAATAGTGACCAAATAAGAAATAATAGGCATCTTACAGAGAACTGGTAACATAAAAA
>NW_012034784.1:0-998 GCF_000956235.1 Wasmannia auropunctata | reverse complement strand
TATATGTATGCAAAAGCGCAAGTCGATCGGCCCAGTAGTTTGTGAGAAAAATACACGCCCGATTCGAAAAATGTCGTTTCGAGAAAAACGCGTTTAAAGTTTCTCATGCGTTTACAAGGTGGATAATGAGTAATTTCAGTAACTTACCCTTAGTCAGCTATACCAGGGCCGTACAGGATACCTTTCTCAGCTATATATAACACTATTTGGCTACGTAAAGAAATACTACCTGACACGTAAAAATCCGTCTACCGCATGGAAATCATGGGCTGACGAGCCGCATGGACGCGCGCGGGGGCTACGTCTTTAAACCTCTATAGCTCGGTCAATTTGACGAATTTTATCTTAATATTTTAGAGACATATTTTCAAGACCCTAAACTATAAGAATATGCAAACAAAATCGATTTTTTTGACCGGTCACACTAGAATACCCCCTTAAAATCGGCTCTGCAATTTGATGGCGTAAATTCTTTCTTGTCATATTATTTATCAAAAATTTATATTAAACAATATGAAACAGTATGAACTGATGATACTTAGTTGTGGAAATCGACTACGCAAAGCTGATATCGTCATTCCACGAAACTGTTAAAGCTGTTTAAAACCAGACTAATATATTGTAAGACGATCTCGAACACTAAGCTACAACCAATTAAGTACCATCAGTTCATACTGTTTAATATAAACAAAGAAGAAATCTTCGCTATCAAAGAGTATTATTGTACATGTAGATAGGCAGCTTATAGGCGTACAGTAAGGTGTTCATCTTGTTTCATTGAGTTTTATTTGAGTCGTATTTTACATATGCGTGTCACCTAAATCAAATTTGTCCGCTATCCGTTTATTTTCGACCTTCTTCATAGAAGCCGCTTTTAACCAGATCAGGTACAGTCGCCCGAAGAATTTAATAATGCATTCAAAAAAACGACTTGAAGATCAACTTAAACAGCTAATTGATATATTTACAGATGATCAGAGATCGGAAGAGCACACGTC
>NW_012034783.1:0-408 GCF_000956235.1 Wasmannia auropunctata | reverse complement strand
TCCGAAGAAAGTCAGTTAATTGTCTTCTAAAGTATCAATTTGAAAAATGGAGATTTCAAGCTGTAAAATGCTTTTTAAAAAATCTCGTTACAATAATTTTTGACAAAGTTGCTCTATTTTGAATTTTTAGAAATTATCGATATATTGATGCATTGTTCGGATAAATAGTTTGGTGACAGTACATATTAAATCAAACTTCGTTTCTGGATTTGATATATACAGGGTGTCCCGTAACGCTTAATTAATATTTCAAGGCGTGAAAGAGAATGAAATTTTGAACTAAAAGTTCCTCTTTTAATTTTGGCTCAGACCATTATTTACAGAGTTATTAACGAATAAAGTTAATCAATTAGATCGCGCTTAGCCGGAGTACGCAGGAGCGTAGCGTGCCGTATGTGCGGCTCTTCG
>NW_012034782.1:0-365 GCF_000956235.1 Wasmannia auropunctata | reverse complement strand
AATTTGTATTAAATTAACCTTTAATTTGGTCACAAAAAAATTTAAAAATTTAAAAAAAGAATTTAAAGTGGTGAAAGAAATATTAAAAAAAATTTTTTTGTAATTTTTTTATTACTATTATAAAATACACTTCAAGTCACTCAACTTTGATCTAGAACACTTTTTTCTATCTCTTACAGTTTTGACGATATTCACGTTGGAAGAAAAAACCTGATTTTTTTCAAGGGGTAATTTCATCCCTTCAAAACGGAATAGAGTACCAACAAAAAATAGTTTCGCACTACGGACAAATTGCTCTACTTTTACACAAAGTTTCAGATTTTTCTGAATTTTCGGGTTTCCTAAAGATCGGAAGAGCACACGTC
>NW_012034781.1:0-567 GCF_000956235.1 Wasmannia auropunctata | reverse complement strand
AAAGTATTTTTATTAATGTGTGATATAATACTTTCATACAAGTTATGCAATATAAGACAAATATAATTAATGTTGTGATTTAAAATTTTAATACAAAAAGCATTGTAATTAATACAAACATTTATATAAAAAATATTTAAATTTATATTTTGTTTACTTTTCTTCAAATTGATTTTAGTTTATTAATCCTTATATATCATTAAATAAACATTAAATGTAAGGAATTTCTTATTATATTATTTTAATGTTGTACATAAAATGATTTTCAATATTAATTTCTTCTACAACATTTATTTTTATTTATAGTAGTGCTGAAATATTAACGCTTATGTTAATGGTAAGATTAGTGTAATTCAAATATGAGCGGAAATAGATCCAATCTTGAAGACCAATCAAAATTGGATATCGTATGGCTTGACTCCAACGACATATATATATATATAGACCGAGCATTCTGTCCACAGCATGAAGCCGAAAGTTGGCAGAATACGACTGAGAGAGATAGCATTTGCGGGGAATGCTGTCTCATTTTATCTTATAGTAAGATTGGTAAGATGGCCGATGTCA
>NW_012034780.1:0-518 GCF_000956235.1 Wasmannia auropunctata | reverse complement strand
CGAGTTAGTCTGTACGACACGACTCGAACCACGAAACACGAATCACATAATATCAGGACTCAGGGTAAATTCGTTTACCCCTAGGCGTTGTCCTACCGCGACTCAGGGTACTCGTACCCCCAGGCGTTGTCGCGACACACGAAATATATATTAACAGTGTACAATCAGTGCGACTCATCAGGGCACAAGTTCGCCTCTAAACGTTGTCGCAATAGTTTACAGTCAATGTATAAATCATAAATAAACAATTTCAAGCGAAACTACGCGTGTGATCTTAACACATCCTACCGATACACATAACAGAATTCTTTCGAAGCTTCGAAGTTAACTTCGACCTTTCGAAGTTTAAGGTACCTTTGAAGCTTCGAAGCTTCGAAGTTTAAAATTAACTTTGAAGCTTTGTAGCTTCGAAGTTAATTTTATTTATTTTATTATTATTATGTATATATGAAATATATATACATATATATATGTATATATATATATATATACACTGCTCAAAAAAATTATGGCATAGA
>NW_012034779.1:0-887 GCF_000956235.1 Wasmannia auropunctata | reverse complement strand
ACAGGTGGATATTTCCTCATAGTTTCTATAATAAATAAGAAGATATAAAAATATTCCAAAATAATATACTTACAATTAAATAATTTTTATGTCTTATATACTTCTATATGTATTTATACGTGATGTGTTTCAAAAGTAATAATTAAGACTGATTTTCAAAACTTATGTTGGCAATAGGTATATGTTGCAATAATAGTGAAAGAAAAACTAAAATAATATTATACTCTTTTCGTTTTAGTTTTTAGTTTGAATCTTCCACCGCGTATCGGTATCTTATCGACATAACATATTAGTAATAATAATTAGTACGTGGCGCTTGTGTATTCTCTTTAGTGTTTTTGTTTTTTTTTTCCTTCTTTGATTTGAGCCCTCGTTGTAGCACAAGCTTTCTGTTATGTACAAACATTTGGTACACATAAATCATTCTACTGTACACGAAACCGGATGACGTGTCTCTGTTACCGTCGCCAATAGGCGACACAAATATGCGTATTAGACGCATATTTGTGTCGCAGATGCGCATTTAGAGTCTCACTGTCACCAGTAGGCAAATATGGTTTCAAAGGAAAAGATATCGATCTATTTGTTTAGGTCATCCGGTCGTCTACGACGAAACTCATCTCCCCCCTCCCGGGTCTCACCAACAGGAAGTCGGATCCACAGATTCGACTTCCTATAAAAAGGTCTCGGGATCGATGCAAGACACAGTCGATCAACAGATACGATACGAGTTAGTCTGTACGACACTACTCGAACCACGAAACACGTATCATATAATATCAGGACTCAGGGTAAATTCGTTTACCCCTAGGCGTTGTCCTACCGCGACTCAGGGTACTCGTACCCCCAGGCGTTGTCGCGACACACGAAATATAAATTAACAGTAT
>NW_012034778.1:0-396 GCF_000956235.1 Wasmannia auropunctata | reverse complement strand
ATGAGTGGGTGAAGTCGGTCGCGTCTTTAACTTGTGTGACCAATGGTCGCCGCACGTTGCGTGAGGCTCTCTGTCGTGTCGCGTCGGGACAGTTCTCTGTATTAACCATTTTTCGTT
This sequence comes from Wasmannia auropunctata, assembly GCF_000956235.1. Classification (NCBI taxonomy): domain Eukaryota; kingdom Metazoa; phylum Arthropoda; class Insecta; order Hymenoptera; family Formicidae; genus Wasmannia; species Wasmannia auropunctata. The sequence goes on along the minus strand of NW_012034778.1, from coordinate 279 downwards.
TAGTTCTTCAGTTTCCAGTTATCTTAATAAATTCATTCACTTATAGTCATTGTTAAGTTTTCCTCTCCATGCAGATCCGAAAACTTTACACTAATAATTATATTAGTATTATATACATATATATATATATATATATGTCTATATTTATTCTTACATATTAAAATAAGGAAACGGGGCGCGAACATGAGAGCGAGTCTAAAATATCATTAACATTTTCTAATATTGTTTGTTTTACATCTTCGCAACTTAATCGTTCCTTATTTATACAAATGCATACTT
>NW_012034777.1:0-559 GCF_000956235.1 Wasmannia auropunctata | reverse complement strand
CACGTTTCAGAAGGTTCATGGCTTGGATGGGTGACCGCTTTAGGAATTTCCGTAAATAAGTATATCGAATTGGCGATCATTTCTCATTCAGGAATGATCAAGAATGCATCAAAAATTTATGCTATTTTGACAAACTTAAAATTTGATCTTATTTTTATGTCATTTTGATCTTTCTGTTCTCCTTGGGCAGGATTTTGATTTATGATCAATGTCAAATCGATTTCGCAGTTTGAATCGACAGGAGGTCGACATGGGAGTCAAAAAGACATCGATGTCGATGTCAATTTCGATCTCATTTTGAACCCACTTTTCGACGTCGAATCGACGTCGGGTCGACAAATTGTTTCTCACTGGGTTAAGATCAATTATCTTAAATTGTAGGGGAAGTGTTGAGAGATAACAATTTAGGATGTCAAGTCCGTTCAGAGTTCACTCATTGTATTTGCTTGTGTCTGATTGGATAAGAGATGAGCGTGGAGCGCACTCTGTCGTCAGATGATGGGTGAAGTCGGTCGCGTCTTTACTTGTGTGACCAATGGTCGCCGCACGTTGCGTGAGG
>NW_012034776.1:0-528 GCF_000956235.1 Wasmannia auropunctata | reverse complement strand
AAAATTTTGCTGAAAACAGATCTGAAAATATTTTTCAGATCTGTTTTCAGAAATTTTTCAAATTGTTGAATCATCAAATAATTTGTTGAATGTTACAAAATTTTGCTGGATCTGCAGATCTGAAAATAATTTTTGTTCGATGATCAAAATAATTTTGTTGGAAAGTCAAAATGATTGCAAGAATATCAAAACGTTTTATAGCAATACTTATCATTTTTAACATTTCAACAAAATTTTTTGATAATTCAACAAGAATTAATTTTTAGATCTGTATTCAGCAAGGTTTTTAGACCTTTCAATAAAATAATTCTTTCCATGTACATATCCTTATATTATACATTGTTTAATGTTTAATTAAAATACAAAATTTAAGAAAAAATCCAAATCTTACGCTCCTACACGGAAAGAATGATTTTGTTGAAAGGTCTAAAAATTTTGCTGAAAACAGATCTGAAAATATTTTGTTGCGTCATCAAAATAATTTGTTGGAATGTTAAAACTAATAAACATTGTTATAAAACGTTTTGA
>NW_012034775.1:0-476 GCF_000956235.1 Wasmannia auropunctata | reverse complement strand
TTTTGATTTTTCTGTCACGTAATTTGCTACTTGTTATCGATGCAAAATCCCTTTTTAATTTCTGCGGCCCTCATTACGCTATCTATTGCATTTCTTTTATTTATTTATTACGTATACATTGAAAATATACAACTTGGATTTTATTTGTTTAATTTGATACAATATTTTTTTCGAGGTATATTATTTTTTTTAGTTTTTAATTTAATTACAATAAATATACTTGAAATAATATTTTGATTTTACTCCTTTTTGATGGTATTATATTTTCGATTTTTTAAAATAAACTTTTTTGAAAATTCATGTATACGTTGGAGATAATACAACTTGGATTTTGTTTGTTTAATTTGGTAGAATAGTTTTTTTTCGAGGTATATTATTTTTTTAGTTTTTAATTACAATAAATATACTTGAAATGATATTTTGATTTCACTTCTTTTTGGTGGTATTATATTTAGATCGGAAGAGCACACGTCTGA
>NW_012034774.1:0-520 GCF_000956235.1 Wasmannia auropunctata | reverse complement strand
ATTTTAGATATATCTTTTTTTTTCTTTTTTCTTTTTTTGTCATGTCATTGTTTATAGGGTCAAGAAGGGTGAAGCCGGAGGGCGACTCATACATTGGGAGCGCTGTCGCCCGTATGTACTCACGACATGGGGAGAGAACCCATACAGAACATAATATCTGTTAGATATCTATTCGATATCCTCATATCCATGATAGGATATCCATAAATCTCTAATAAATAGCTAGTAGACATCCTCTATACATCCAAATGTCCGCAATACGAGATCTCAGAAATATCCATAAGATATCTAACAAGGGGACAACGCATATTGTAGGACACCGATTTTGAAAAGGCTTATATATGTTAAAGTACTCTAGTAGTAGATTATTTCAGCAAAGGGACACGATGCCATTCGCAGCCGTTTTCGAGAAAAACCGAATTAAAGTTTATACCGTTCCATATATACCGCTCGCGTTGAGCGCATTGTCGAGAAGGTGGCGCAGCTGAGGCGGTCAGCTGTAAACTACCAATCTGTCGAC
>NW_012034773.1:0-378 GCF_000956235.1 Wasmannia auropunctata | reverse complement strand
TTTTCTTCTTTGTCTGTTCTTCTTCTTCTTGTTCTTTTAATTCTTCAATATTTGTTGATCTATTTTCAATAACTTCACTTTCTTCTTCCGAATCTTGTAATTCAGTGTCTGAATTATTTAGTTTCTTCATGTTTTACAAGGATTTTAGTCTTATTAATCTCTTCTTTCTTTTCTTGTTTAATATTCATAAATATTACATCTCGTGATACAATCAACTTTCTTTCAGTTTTATTAAATAGTCGATATCCATTCGGTGCATATCCCACAAAAATAAATTTCTTCTGTCATCCAATTTCTTGATCTGACCAAGTGTTTTAACAAAAGCATTACAACCAAACAAATGTACACTACTTAAATCAGGTTTTTCCATAGTCCAGA
>NW_012034772.1:0-373 GCF_000956235.1 Wasmannia auropunctata | reverse complement strand
TGCAGCTCGACGAGAGGAACAGGAAAGGTCCTCTTCGCCATGCCTCTATCTCTCGTCCTTTCGCCTGTAGAGGCGTTTTTGACTTTTACAGAAACTTTCAAAAACTCCCAACGACTAAACGGTTGCAGATAGAGCCATGGTGAAGAGGACCTTTTTTGTTCCTCTCGACGAGTTCTATAAGGGAAAAATACCAAACCTAAAAAAATCCAAAAAAAACCTTTTTTTGGAACATAAAAAGTCCTGTAACTTTTAAACGGCAACAGATACAAGGTTGGCGCATAGGACCTTCTTTGTAGGGCTCGTCGATATCTATAGAAACCACCTTTGGATTTTTCAAAATACGAAATTTTTCAATTTTCAAAATTTTCAAAAA
>NW_012034771.1:0-729 GCF_000956235.1 Wasmannia auropunctata | reverse complement strand
TAGGTCCGGGTAATTTTTAGTAATTTTTTTTTATTTTATTTCTATAGTCAAGATTTGGTTGGGTTAGTAGAGATTTGAAATTGAATTGGGAGTTTTCATCGACAGAGGCCGACCCCCTCTATCACCTCCCACAAGTCAAAGTGCCGTAGCTATCTCAGTTCGCCCTGGGGACTTTTTTGAAAATTTTGAAAATTGAAAAATTTCGTATTTTGAAAAAATCCAAAAGGTGGCGTGATCTATAGATCTCGACGAGCCCTACAAAAAAGGTCCTATGCGCCAACCTTGTATCTGTTGCCGTTTAAAAGTTACAGGACTTTTTATGTTCCAAAAAAAGGTTTTTTTTGGATTTTTTTAGGTTTGGTATTTTTCCCTTATAGAACTCGTCGAGAGGAACAAAAAAAGGTCCTCTTCACCATGGCTCTATCTGCAACCGTTTAGTACGTGGGAGTTTTTTGAAAAGTTTTCTGAAAAAGTCAAAAACGACCTCTACAGGCGAAAGGACGAGAGATAGAGGCATGGCGAAGAGGACCTTTCTTGTTACTCTCGTCGAGCTGCATAAGAAGGGGTAGGTCCGGGAATTTTTAGAATTTTTTTTTTATTTTTATTTTTTATAGTCAAGATTTGGTTGGGGTTAGCAGAGATTTGAAATTGAATTGGGAGTTTTTATCGACAGAGGACGACCCCCTCTATCACCTCCCACAAGTCAAAGTGCCGTAAGATCGGAAGAGC
>NW_012034770.1:0-662 GCF_000956235.1 Wasmannia auropunctata | reverse complement strand
TTTTTCTACATTTTCTAAATATTAGAATGGAATTTCGTAAGCGAAAAACTGATCGTCCAGCAAAAGATTTCACTGCATTGTTTAATGCTATTAAAGAAATAAAATTGGGGAAGAAATCGATACGAAGCGTTGCTTTGTCATACGATATTCACAGAACAAATTTGAATCGGTATGTTTTGCAGCTTGATAAGCAGATCAATGATTTTTCAACAATCAGTAACGACAATCTTTTAATAAAAATTCAATCACTTTGTACGGACGGTGCACCATCATCTTCTGACTCGAAAGAAGAAGACTTTTGCATCATTTGTATGAAATGCGCAAACATTTGACGACAGCCGGTTATTACATCTGCGTACATTGCGTTTCTGAGCACTCACAGATGGAAGATTAATTTCAATGTTCGCGTGTTTTTTTGTGCTTTTTTTCAATGAAATTAATTAAAAAATAACTAAAATTTGAAAATATGCTGTTTTAGCTTTATTTTATAATTTATTTTTTAAGAATTCTTATAGGGTTTATACGGTTGACCAAATTACGCTATGAAAAAAAAATCTCGATTTTTTGTGTTTCGGGAAAATGATCATATTTCTTTTTTGCGATGAGATAGAAGGTGAATATATTCGAGAAAAAGTTGCGCTAGATTTTAAGAGCACACGTCT
>NW_012034769.1:0-323 GCF_000956235.1 Wasmannia auropunctata | reverse complement strand
TACTCCGGCTAAGCGGGATCTGATTGATTAACTTTATTCGTTAATAACTCTGTAAATAATGGTCTGAGCCAAAATTGAAAGAGGAACTTTTAGTTCAAAATTTCATTCTCTTTCACGCCTTGAAATATTAATTAAGCGTTACGGGACACCCTGTATACAGTTTTATATAACATATAGTTTTTGTGATACATACATATATAAGATCCATATGAGAAACGCAACTAATATAATAAAATTGATATGACGAAACAAAGAAAAATAGATATAGAGAATTTATCAAAAGTCTTATGAAATTAAATTGTTTTCCGATTTTTTATTCGATC
>NW_012034768.1:0-628 GCF_000956235.1 Wasmannia auropunctata | reverse complement strand
TATCCCCTGTGTGCCTTGTCGACTCAGTTGTATGCTATACGAAGTTATTACGTGGAGGCAGAAAAGCTGAATCTATCTGCGTGGCTTTTGTGACCCGATCAGCTCTCCTTGGTTCTAGAGGTAGAGGAGATATTCTTCGTGGCAGCTCCGGCCACGTAGGAGAGACAGGTCTCCGCGCTCTGACGTCCCAGAGAGCCACCAGATGATTTGGTGGCCTGGTGAGCGGTCCGATAGGAAGCTCAATCGGGATCAGGCGCCACCGGGGTCGAAGCTCCTCGTCGGGTTCCTCAAACTGGTTTCCACCGGGTACTGCTGGTAAAGGGTTATCAGTTTCCACCGATGAGAAGCAGCTGGGCTCCTCGGACGGACTAGCTGACCGCCTAGGTGAGGTTACGGTTACCCCTCGAGGCTCCTTTGCAGCCGAGCTAGGCTGCGTTCAGAAACTACACCTAGCGGGTGATTACTAGGAGTCGGGGTGAGTGAAGTGGTAGGGATAAGGTGCTCTCTCGGGTGGAAATGTTTCTGAACGATATAGATGCGTCCACGTAACGCGCTAAACGAGAATGAAACAGATTGAAAAAAAAATTCATTTCGACGTTCACGAATGCGTACTTCTGAAAATCTGAAT
>NW_012034767.1:0-354 GCF_000956235.1 Wasmannia auropunctata | reverse complement strand
ACTTTTCAAAAGCGTTTTTCCCGAGTTTTAAGTCGGCAACTCTACCTAAAAAAATTACCTACGGATTCAGCTACTTTTAAAGAACCATATTTATATTTTTTCATATTTTTCTGGTCACGTTGCCCTAACGATAGAACCTCCTTAACTTTTGTGATCGGGAACTGCAGACACTTCGTGATGATCCATGATTACTTGATGTTAATGAATACTTATCCATGATAGATCAGATTAATAAAGTTATGAAAAAGATAAATATCTATTTTTTTGTAAATGTTAACATAACAATATGATCGATAATCAAAATAAAATACAAATAAGTACAACATAATATAAAACAGATCGGAAGAGCACACG
>NW_012034766.1:0-366 GCF_000956235.1 Wasmannia auropunctata | reverse complement strand
AAATTCAAGGCTTGGTTGAACAGAGTAGTAACCACTGAAGCGCTCGCACGTGGTCTCGCGACAGCAGAACCTACACTTATAACCTATATAATAACCTACACTTTTCACAACTTCTTTACCAAATTTCTCATTCGTTTCTTCGGCAAAGTATTATTTTTTTTGCTTTAAATAATAAACGAGATTCTACTCTTTCAATATGTCAGTTTTTTATTTACTTCTTGTCACTTTCTGAATAGATATATCTTTAAATAACCAATAAATTTTTCATATCTCCCATAAGACACGTGTAAAAATCGGACTTTTCAAAAGCGTTTTTCCCGAGTTTTAAGTCAGCAACCCTACCTAAAAAAATTACCTACGGATTCA
>NW_012034765.1:0-476 GCF_000956235.1 Wasmannia auropunctata | reverse complement strand
ACATTAAACGACACAAGCTGAGAAGGTTATGATCAGTTTAAACAATTTTTACTCTTACAACCTTTCTGGTTTGAAATTTTTCAATTGAAATGATCTTTTTAACGTTTCATTTTTTTCATTTTCATTGCTCGAAATTATAATTTTATTTAGTTATATACTTTTATTAATATGTGTTTAAATTCCTTTTAGGTTTTTAGCTGCTAAATCAATTGATCTTAAAATTATCCAAAAATTTATTAATTATAATATAAATATTTTAAAGTTACATAATTTTTTTACATCTAACTGTATGTTCCTACATTTACTTCATTGTGATTTTTTTCAATTACTTATTTATAAAAATGACTTAATTTATTCATACCTTAACTAAAATTTCAATTTATAATTATAAATTATATAGTTACTATTAAACCTTTCTTCTTTTAAAAGTGACAATTCAATGTTAAATTAAATTTAATTTTCATTAAGCTTTATCA
>NW_012034764.1:0-1183 GCF_000956235.1 Wasmannia auropunctata | reverse complement strand
TTCTCGTATTTCTGCGATGTGCGCTATTTACACTTTTACGCAGATATACGGGACCTACGATTTTAACGCCGGTTCCGAACGGCCATTATTTTTTAATTTGGTATAATAATTTTTTGTTCAAAAAATATGCCTATACTTGACACCTTTTTTTACCTTTTTTTGAAAGGTAATTTTTTTAATGTATATTATTTACAGAAGTAAAAAGTATCTTTCCCTTTAAGACGATTAAAATAAAAATTTTTTGTATTTTTTATTCCATGTACATCTTATAAAACATGAGTTTTGAACGCGAAATTCGCAATGATTATTCAAAATTTAATAAGCATCAAAGCAAAATTTATTTAAATCTTTAAAGAAAAAATCAAAACGAAGATAAAAATAATGATTTTGTAGTTTGACTATCTAAATGTTTAACGATCCAAATGAATTTTGCTTTGATGCTAATTCAATTTTAAATAATCATTGCATACTTTACGCTCAAAAACCATGTTTTCTAAGATGGTGTAACAAATATTTTTGTTTTATCTCTTATCTTTTATTAATTATCTTTTCCTTGAAGGGAAAGGTGATTTTCACTTCTATGAAAACTGTGTTCACTCCTGTAAACAACATATTGATTGAATGACCAAAAAATTGATTATATTATCGCATAAGATTCTTTCACCTAAAAAAATGAAACTATCAATTATCAATAGGAAAATACCTACATAATAATTAATACATTACTACAATATAAGGAATTCATTAGACGCAAAAATTCAGAAAAATTCTAATACAGTGGAACCTCGATAACTCGAACTTCTACAACTCGAAAACCTCTATTAGATGAAAATTTTGTTCATTTCCTTCCGCTCCGCTAAGGAAAACCTCTATAAATCGAAATAAAACCTACTTTAATTACTCAAATTATTTGTCAGGCATTTAAATATACATTTTACTTCTGTAACTCGAATTTAAAGTAGCCAGACCTCTACAAGTCAAAGTTCACCTTTATAAGTCGAACTTCCATTGTCGCTACCTCTATAATTCGAAGTTGTAGCTATGCGTTACCGTAGAGTAATAGCCTGGTATTTTGTTTTATGGTTACATTTATCATATGTATGCAATAAATAAAATTCACTGTTAAATATTGATTTTTTTCCTCTAAAAAGCCATTATAATCGAAAAATTATAAACTATCGTA
>NW_012034763.1:0-445 GCF_000956235.1 Wasmannia auropunctata | reverse complement strand
TTTCGAAATTAGAGATTGCATTTTCAGAAATATTTCTTTGCTTCAAAAACATTATATACGTGTCCTCGAGTCTTCGAAGTGAGGGATTACATTATTAAATAGTTCTTATTGCTTTTCAAGAAATTCAATGTATGTCCTTAAGTCTTCGAAGTGAAAAATTGCATTTTTACAGATATTTATATGCTTTAAAAAAATTATACACATAAGCTCGAATTTTCGGAGTGAGTGATTGTTTTTAGAAATATTTATTTGCTTTAATAAAACTATGTGCCGGTCCTCGAGTCTACGAAGTGAGAGATTGCATTTTTAGAAATATTTATTTGCTTTAAAATAATTATATAGATGTCCTCGAGTCTTCGAAGTAACAGATTACATTTTACAGAACTATTCCTTTGCTTTAAAAACATTATATAAGATCGGAAGAGCACACGTCTGAACTCCAGTC
>NW_012034762.1:0-517 GCF_000956235.1 Wasmannia auropunctata | reverse complement strand
GACGTGTGCTCTTCCGATCTTTTAAAAACATAATATACATGTTGTCGAATTTTTCAAATGAGGGATTGCCTTTACGAATATCTCTTTGTTTTAAACACATTATACATACATATATATATATATATTTCTTCGAGTCTTCGAAATTAGAGATTGCATTTTCAGAAATATTTCTTTGCTTTAAAAGCATTATATACGTGTCCTCGAGTCTTCGAAGTGAGGGATTACATTATTAAAAATTTCTTAATGCTTTTCAAGAAATTCAATGTATGTCCTTAAGTCTTCGAAGTGAAAAATTGCATTTTTACAAATATTTATATGCTTTAAAAAAATTATACACATAAGCTCGAATTTTCGGAGTGAGTGATTGTTTTTAGAAATATTTATTTGCTTTAATAAAACTATGTGCCGGTCCTCGAGTCTACGAAGTGAGAGATTGCATATTTAGAAATATTTATTGCTTTAAAATATTATATAGATGTCCTCGAGTCTTCGAAGTAACAGATTATATTTTACAGAA
>NW_012034761.1:0-442 GCF_000956235.1 Wasmannia auropunctata | reverse complement strand
TATTCCAAAAGAGAAATTGCATTTTTAGAAATATTTATAATCTTTATAAAAATTATATACATAACCTGCAGTCTCCAAAATAAGAGATTGCATTTTTAGAAATATTTTTTTGCTTTAAAAACATAATATACATGTTGTCGAATTTTTCAAATGAGAGATTGCCTTTTTACGAATATCTCTTTGTTTTAAACACATTATACATACATATATATATATATATTTCTTCGAGTCTTCGAAATTAGAGATTGCATTTTCAGAAATATTTCTTTGCTTTAAAAACATTATATACGTGTCCTCGAGTTTTCGAAGTGAGGGATTACATTATTAAATAGTTCTTATTGCTTTTCAAGAAATTCAATGTATGTCCTTAAGTCTTCGAAGTGAAAAATTGCATTTTTACAGATATTTATATGCTTTAAAAAAATTATACACATAAGCTCGA
>NW_012034760.1:0-817 GCF_000956235.1 Wasmannia auropunctata | reverse complement strand
TAAGTGACTGGAGTTCAGACGTGTGCTCTTCCGATCTATCCTCAATCCCTCGGAGTGAAAGATTGCATTTTTAGAGAAAAATTTCTTTGCTTTAGAAGCATTATATACATATCCTCGACTATTCGAAGTGAGAAATTGCATTTTTAGAAACATTTCTATGCTTTATAAAAATTATATACATGTCCTCGGGTCTTCGAAGTAAGAAATAATATTTTTAATCATTTTTATTACTTTTATAATTATATGCATATCCTCGAGTGTTCGAAGTGAGAGATTGCTATTTTTTGAAATATTTGTTTGCTTTAAAAATATTATATACGTGTGCTCGAGTCTTCGAAAGAAGAAATTGTATTTTTAGAAATATTTCTTTGCTATAAAAAAATCATATACATATCCTCGAAGTGAGACGTTGTATTTTTAGAAATATTTCTATGCTTTATAAAAATTATATATATGTCCTCGAGTTTTCAAAAAGAGAAATTTTTAAAATTATTTATTTCCTTTAATAAAATCATATCCATGTCCTCGAATATTCCAAAAGAGAAATTGCATTTTTAGAAATATTTATAATCTTTAAAAAAATTATATACATAACCTGCAGTCTCCAAAATAAGAGATTGCATTTTTAGAAATATTTTTTTGCTTTAAAAACATAATATACATGTTGTCGAATTTTTCAAATGAGAGATTGCCTTTTTACGAATATCTCTTTGTTTTAAACACATTATACATACATATATATATATATATTTCTTCGAGTCTTCGAAATTAGAGATTGCATTTTCAGAAATAATTCTTTGCTTTAAAAACATTATAA
>NW_012034759.1:0-687 GCF_000956235.1 Wasmannia auropunctata | reverse complement strand
TAACACCTGTTATATGGCTTATTACTTTATGTAACTGAATATTCATTTGTACTAACGCCTTTTGCATCCTATTAATATGTGTAGTCGCACTTTCTGTAAGATTTTTACGTTGCCGAACATAACTACGCAATATGCACATTTGATCATCTGGCCTAAACGATCCTTGGATTAACCCATAACTGTGTAGTTGTTGTAGCCATTGGCAATCCTGGACGTCTGATTTTCTCCCAGGTACATTTTTTACATGCCTTGCATTTGCCAGTTTTACTTCGAATCCATACGATTCAAGTACTTGGAACAAAGGAGTCCAATATACTCCTGTTGACTCCATAGCTACTGTAGTAACTTTACACTTCTTTAACCACTTTGCTATATTGTGAAGATCTTCTGTGAAGCAGCTAAACTTTTGTACACGTTGTTCATCTCTTTCTTCAGGTACACATACATAATGCACAGATGAACCGATATCTATTCCTGCTGCGTTAGGATTCATTATCTCTAATTTACTTTTTGCTTTTTTCATGGTAGCTCCTATAGTTTATAACAACGAAGCGCTTCAGCTTGGGAATGGTTAAGATTATACAATCTCCTAAACGAGGTAGTCATAAAATATGGCTCCATCAATGGTTCGAACGTTCCTCCCAAAACCTGTCTCTTATACACATCTCTGAGCGGGCTGGCAAGGCA
>NW_012034758.1:0-394 GCF_000956235.1 Wasmannia auropunctata | reverse complement strand
GATATATACATATTATATATGTATATATAAAGAATATTAATGATTAATAAAGGCTGTTAATTATGTATACTAATGATATATACATATTATATATGTATATATAAAGAATATTAATGATTAATAAAGGCTGTTAATTATGTATACTAATGATATATACATATTATATATGTATATATAAAGAATATTAATGATTAATAAAGGCTGTTAATTATGTATACTAATGATATATACATATTATATATGTATATATAAAGAATATTAATGATTAATAAAGGCTGTTAATTATGTATACTAATGATATATACATATTATATATGTATATATAAAGAATATTACTGATTAATAAAGGCTGTTAATTATGTATACTAATGATATATACATATTATATATGTAT
>NW_012034757.1:0-515 GCF_000956235.1 Wasmannia auropunctata | reverse complement strand
AACGTTACTTTTTTAGTAAGCATCGACGTATTAAAATTATATAAGTTGAGAATAAACGAAAATTCGATTCTCATGGCAGTGTACACGTACGAACATATCGCATTATTGTCAATTATTATTGCCATACAATACTGCTTACTACAATTATGCAGATAGATAACTTATCCATAGTAAAAGATCCACCAACCAAGTTTTGGTTGTCACAACCAGATCACGCGTAACTACATTAATGTAGGTAACACATCAAAGTAAATAAGTTAAATCAACTATAGATTTACTTATTGCACAAAGATAACTAGAATAATGTAACTATATTGCTTACAACTAAATATTTCGAGTGATGTTAACCATATCCGTTTTTTCCGTGTAGAGTTATAGAGTTTTATTTTGATGTTTCGGATTTTCATTTTCTTTATTTCACGACTAACTTCATGCAACTAACTTGATACAAAATAAATGAATTTGTTTCTATTCGTTGTTACTTTTTATAATAAGAAAGATCGGAAGAGCACACG
>NW_012034756.1:0-443 GCF_000956235.1 Wasmannia auropunctata | reverse complement strand
AATTGCGCATTACAAAATGTATTTAAAATATATAACTGGTGGTCACACCATTAAATGAACAATAAAATGTATAATATTTTAATCAATAAAATGTGAAATTTTTAAGATTATGTTTCTTTCCTTTTCCTTCGTACATGTATATGACACTACTGCTACACTGAGATGTGTGCGAGACACGCTCATCTTTGACGCGGATCAAATTTCTACCTGGCGATGGTTGCGAACGAATAAGATTTCTATGCTGTTAGGAACGATAGCGATAGAATAGGTTCAATAGACGGTTCGACAGGCTGTTTTTGGACAGACAGGCAGTTCGACAGACAGTTCGACAGGCGGTTCAACAGGTGGTTTAATTGAACTGACAGGCAGTTTGACAGATCAGCAGTATCGGTTCGACTGACGGTTCAATAGAACAGGGGTATCTGTTTGATAGAACAGCGATA
>NW_012034755.1:0-634 GCF_000956235.1 Wasmannia auropunctata | reverse complement strand
TTTGGAAAGTTCTCGAGGCGTGCTATAAGAACATGTAATGAAAAATTGGGGGTCCCATTTAAAAAATTCAAAGTGACCTTGTCCTGACCTTGACAATGCCACTCAGAGTCAAACCAATGTTATCATCTTATGTCCCCCTCAAAGCCCTACAACTTTTAACCAATTTTGTTTAAACAATTTTGTTATATAGCGCTTACTTTAGGAGATATTTGGGTGGATCGATTAAAATGGCCCACCCTCATGTAGATAAATTTACTGTCATAAATTTGCTTACGTACAGTACTTTTTTTATTATAAATTCTTAATCTAAATACTACAAATCTTTTTATAATTTTTTAGTATATGTCATGACAATTCAAAATATGACTGGCATAAATTTTCACAAATTGTGTACTTAAAAATAATTTCCAATTAACGTTTTGAAAATCATTAAAAAATTTGCTATAATAACGAAACATTTATTTTAATGTTAAAAACATTTTAAATGTGATGATGTTAACAAAACATAAAGAATTTGTAGTGTAACATTTTAATTGTACATATTTTGTAAATGAAAAACGCAATGGAATTTATGTATGTGTGCAATGGCGTACGCAATGGCGATTTTATCGATTATATACATTTATTGCATGTA
>NW_012034754.1:0-506 GCF_000956235.1 Wasmannia auropunctata | reverse complement strand
TTATTTTAGTATTTACAATTCAAGCATATTTACCTCTATCTTTAGTCATCATTTTTAATCATCGTTCAAAAACATCGTTTTTAATCGTAGTTATGAACGATAAAAAGATTATCATGTATAAACAATTCATTAGGATAACGTTTTAATTATTTATGATAAATTTTATCAAAACGATAAGTTACTGTAGACATTCTATCGATATTTCAACGATTAAAATTATTTTTATCAGCTAATGGTAGAAAACAGCTAATGATTGGAAACGATAACAATTTCTTTCGGAACAGAGAAAGTGGAACGATAGATACGATAGGACACGATAAAATATTTGTCAGATCCTATATTAGTTCTTATCGTTTTCTATCGATTTTTTTTAACAGGGTAACTACTCGAACGAAAATATTTCTGTGATTAGACGTAAACAGACTGTTTCCGCAATAGATTTGTTTATATCGATTTAACTTGACACTTATATGACACTCAAATGCTTCGTAAGCGTTGTTCAGCCG
>NW_012034753.1:0-358 GCF_000956235.1 Wasmannia auropunctata | reverse complement strand
ATTACAAATTTCGTATATTTTTATTTCATTATTTATTTCAGTATTTACAATTCAAGCATATTTACCTCTATCTTTAATCATCATTTTTAATCATCGTTCAAAAACATCGTTTTTAATCGTAGTTATGAACGATAAAAAGATTATCATGTATAAACAATTCATTAGGATAACGTTTTAATTATTTATGATAAATTTTATCAAAACGATAAGTTACTGTAGACATTCTATCGATATTTCAACGATTAAAATTATTTTTATCAGCTAATGGTAGAAAACAGCTAATGATTGGAAACGATAACAATTTCTTTCGGAACAGAGAAAGTGGAACGATAGATACGATAGGACACGATAAAATATA
>NW_012034752.1:0-463 GCF_000956235.1 Wasmannia auropunctata | reverse complement strand
TATTGTTATTATATTATATTAATGTATTATATTATTGTTACTCCAAAAGTTAATAATAATAATAATAAACAATATTCTTAACACAATTTTGTAATTTTACTGTTTTATTTATACTATAAGTTGTTTATTTATACTATAAATTGTAAAGATGTATTCACTTCATATTATGTATAATTAAATAATGTTAATAGTAAAGATTTAATTAATCTTTTCCTTATTTTTCCTTTTTTCCTTTCTGCAATTTCAATTTTTTTTTATGTAAAACCTGGAAGTTAAAATTAAATGTTATGATAATAACATTTAATTACAAATTTTGTATATTTTTATTTCATTATTTATTTCAGTATTTACAATTCAAGCATGTTTACCTCTATCTTTTATCATCATTTTTAATCATCGTTCAAAAACATCGTTTTTAATCGTAGTTATGAAAGATAAAAAGATTATCATGTATAAACAATTC
>NW_012034751.1:0-457 GCF_000956235.1 Wasmannia auropunctata | reverse complement strand
GAAAAAAAAATACGTACAACGACTACAACAAAAAAAGCAAATTAGAAAGTAAAGATTCACTCTTTCGAAAGCAGTAAACTGCATTTGTGTGCAATTTCTAGTTTATGCCATAAAACCTTTTAAATTTAGTACACATTTTTAGAGATTTGACGTCATTTTTCATCTTCCGATCTATGTAATTCCATAAAAAATAAATAGGATCCTTTTCTAAAGTGTCGATTTGAAAAGTAGAGATTTCAAGCTGTAAAATGCTTTTTTGAACATCTCGATACGATCATTTTTGACGAAGTTACACTCATTTGAAGCTTGTCTAGTTTAAAATTATAGAATACATGTGCCAAAAATAAAAGATCACCTTACTCTACAATCCAAAAATAGGCAAAATTCAAGAGAGTGTAACTTAGTCAAAAATGATCGTATCGAGATGATCAAAAATGCATTTTACAGCTTGAAATCT
>NW_012034750.1:0-388 GCF_000956235.1 Wasmannia auropunctata | reverse complement strand
TGGTCCTTTTTGCTTCAATGTAGAATAACTCGGTGAAAAAAAATCGTACAACGCTCAACAAAAAAGCAAATTGAAGGTAAAGATTCACTCTTTCGAAAGCAGTAAACTGCATTTGTGTGCAATTTCTAGTTTATGCCATAAAACCTTTTAAATTTAGTACACATTTTTAGAGATTTGACGCATTTTTATTTGGACCTATGTAATTCCATAAAAAATAAATAGGATCCTTTTCTAAAGTGTCGATCTGAAAAGTAGAGATTTCAAGCTGTAAAATGCTTTTTTGAACATCTCGATACGATCATTTTTGACGAAGTTACACTCATTTGAAGCTTGTCTAGTTTAAAATTATAGAATACATGTGCCAAAAATAAAAGATCACCTTACTCTA
>NW_012034749.1:0-461 GCF_000956235.1 Wasmannia auropunctata | reverse complement strand
AAAATATAAATGTATGTAATCTTAAAAAAAATACATACCAAGTAACAAACTAACATTATTTGTCATCATATTGGTATTAGCTTGTTACTTGGAACAAAAGAGGACCGCTGATCATAATCAACGGGGGTGGTGGAGGGCCTTTACTGGCTAATTCGTTTTAGCCAAATTAAATTTTATATAAAATCTCAAATTAATAATATATAATTGGAAAACTTATCAAGTATACTCGATCACTGTCGTTATGATCTTATGATTATATATACTTCTTATATATACATATGTATATTGAAACTTTTTATTGTACATTTTGATATGAAAATATGTATATTATGAAAAATAAAATATAAATGTATGTAACCTTAAAAAAATACATACCAAGTAACAAACTAACATTATTTGTCATCATATTGGTATTAGCTTGTTACTTGGAACAAAAGAGGACCGCTGATCATAATCAACGG
>NW_012034748.1:0-664 GCF_000956235.1 Wasmannia auropunctata | reverse complement strand
AATTAAAAAATGCCTCGAAGTATTTGTAGCGCACAATTTAAGAAAATATATCATGCGGATATGTTAGATAGATGTTCGATATTAAATATCCGTGATTACATATATATAGTTCAATGTGCACGTATTATGTATTTTCATTCATTTTCATTGTACATTTTGATATCAAAATACATTATAAAATAATATATGTACTCTCTAAATTTTTTGGAATGAATCTCACTCCAAAAGAGTGAAATGTCACTCCAGAAAATTTAGAGAGTATATAAAGACATATCAACGTAAAAAAATACATATCACCTCAGTAGCATAGTGTTATTTGTCATGATATTGACGGTATATAGTTATTTTGGACAAAAGAGGACCGTTAATTTAATTAACGGGGGTAATGGAGGGCTTTTACTGGCTAATTCGTTTTAACCAAATTAAATTTTATATAAAATCTCAAATTAATAATATATAATTGGAAAGCTTATCAAGTATATTCGATCACTGTCATTATGATGTTATGATTATATACTTCTTATATAATATATACATATGAATATTGAAACTTTTTATTGTACATTTTGATATCAAAATATGTATATTATAAAAAATAAAATATAAATGTATGTAATCTTAAAAAAAATACATACCAAGTAACAAACTAACATTATTTGTCATC
>NW_012034747.1:0-652 GCF_000956235.1 Wasmannia auropunctata | reverse complement strand
TAATTTATATAATTGTCATGTAACGTTTTAGTAATTTATGTAACAATACAGTAACAATTTACGTTTACATTATATAACGGCAACTTTCTATAAGTGGAAAATTATAATTAACCTTTACGTTACTTGTAACGTAAAGGTTAATTATAATTTATTGTATTGCGTGTTACATTTGATTTTATTACGATTTTATAAATGTTATATATATAATTGTGTTTACTGAGGAATTAGATTACCTGATTCCCAATTCTCAATTTGGTTTTCGTACCGGCAAATCTTGTGACGATTGTTTAACTATTGTTAATCTTTACATATATAAAGCTTTTGCTAAAAGAACTCCTGTTGAGAGTTTTATTTCTTGATATTAAAGCAGCATATGATAATGTTAATTGAAATCTGTAACATATGCACAAGAACAATGTCAAAGCGAAATTATTAAGCATTATGTAGCATATGGTCATATAAAATTCGACATCTATTTGAATGCATGTTATACAAAGCGAGAAAATTTGACAAGCAACTTTATTATAATATAATGACATAGAAACGAGTTGATAACCATTTTTTACAAATTTATAATTTAGTCAAATGTACTCAAGGATGACTTCAGTCAAGAGTCAAAACGTCATTGCATGTATATTTCAATGTTACAATG
>NW_012034746.1:0-354 GCF_000956235.1 Wasmannia auropunctata | reverse complement strand
AAAATTCTTTTTGAAAATTTTAAAAAAGTCCACAGGCTAAACAGTGCGAGATAGGAGGTTGGTGCAGAGGACCTTTCTTGTTCCTCTCGTCGAGATATATAAAGGAGAATTGCCACCCATCCAAAATTCCAAAAATATTTTTTTTAAATTTTTCGAAAAATCCACAGGCTAAACGGTGAGAGATACGACGTCGGTCAAGAGGTCCTTTCGTTTTCCTCTCGTTGAGTTCTATAAGGAAAAATTGCCACCTATCCAAAATTCAAAATAAAAAGTTTTCTTGTAAATTTCAAAAAATCCACAGGCTAAACGGTGCGAGATAGGAGATTGGTGCAGAGGACCTTTCTAGTTCCTCTC
>NW_012034745.1:0-360 GCF_000956235.1 Wasmannia auropunctata | reverse complement strand
AAATATTTTTTTGCTTTAATAAAATTATGTGCCGGTCCTCGAGTCTACGAAGTGAGAGATTGCATTTTTAGAAATATTTATTTGCTTTAAAATAATTATATAGATGTCCTCGAGTCTTCGAAGTAACAGATTACATTTTACAGAACTATTCCTTTGCTTTAAAAACATTATATACATGTCCTCGAGTGTTCAAAGTGAGAGATTGCATCTTTAGAAATTTCTTATTGCTTTTCAAGAAATTATATGCATGCCCTCGAGTATTCAAAATAAGAGATTGTATCTTTAGAAATAATTATATGCTATAAAAAAATTATATACATGTCAGATCGGAAGAGCACACGTCTGAACTCCAGTCACTTA
>NW_012034744.1:0-606 GCF_000956235.1 Wasmannia auropunctata | reverse complement strand
TATCCCCTGTGTGCCTTGTCGACTCAGTTTATTTGCTTTAATAAAATTATGTCCGGTCCTCGAGTCTACAAAGTGAGAGATTGCATTTTTAGAAATATTTATTTGCTTTAAAAAAATTATACAGATGTCCTCAAGTCTTCGAAGTGACAGATTACATATTTAGAACTATTCCTTAGCTTTTAAAACATTATATACATGTCCTCGAGTGTTCGAAGTAACAGATTATATTTACAAAAATTTTTATTGCTTTTCAAAAAATAATATGCACATCCTCAATCCCTCGGAGTGAAAGATTGCATTTTTAGAGAAAAATTTCTTTGCTTTAGAAGCATTATATACATATCCTCGACTATTCGAAGTGAGAAATTGCATTTTTAGAAACATTTCTATGCTTTATAAAAATTATATACATGTCCTCGGGTCTTCGAAGTAAGAAATAATATTTTTAATCATTTTTATACTTTTATAATTATATGCATATCCTCGAGTGTTCGAAGTGAGAGATTGCATTTTTTGAAATATTTGTTTGCTTTAAAAATATTATATACGTGTGCTCGAGTCTTCGAAAGAAGAAATTGTATTTTTAGAAATATTTCTTTGCTATAA
>NW_012034743.1:0-425 GCF_000956235.1 Wasmannia auropunctata | reverse complement strand
ACGTGTGCTCTTCCGATCTGTATAGATGCATCACAATTTGTTTCCAGAAACCATGTTGCTCTCGGTTTATCTCTGTTAAGCTACGGAGGCAATTTACAACTTTCTTTAATAGCTGATAAATCAATCGTAAAGGATGAAACACTTTTTACGGAGCTATTAGAAAATATTGTATATGAAATAGAGACAGCTTATAATTATGTTGTAATGATACGCCTATTGAAGCCATCAGATTTTCCGATAGAAACAACAGCGGAGAAAAGTAAATTAAAGTTTTTGTTATTCCTACTTTAATTTAATTTCTATATTTTGTTTATACACACGTCGCAATAAAATATTCAGTAAATTTGTATTCACAAAAGATATCTTTGTGTATTTTCAGATATCGGCGTGTTTCAAAAGAAGGAAATATGAGTGACTGAAATATT
>NW_012034742.1:0-639 GCF_000956235.1 Wasmannia auropunctata | reverse complement strand
TACTATAGTTGTGCCTGGTGTAAGGAATATTTTTGTATGTTGCATTTCTTTGAAGAATATCATAATTGGAAACATTTTGTTATATAAGAATTATATAAGTATTAATATAGTAAGATCAACTAGTTTTAAATATTTCTGATAAGTATATTATTGCTAATATTAAAAATAAATATTTAAAATAAATATTTATAATAAATGTGCTTATACGTTATAGGAAACATCGAAATATATGGCGTGACAGCTCATCTTGATAACATGGAAATATCAAAATTGATGCAAATGCAAATGCTATCACATGGAATAACTATCCCTTATTCGTAACAATTATAATTTGTTATCATAAACTGTTATGTAGAAAATTATAAATATGTACATTTAGAATGACAAATAAAATTCCCCATTATTTTATGGTAATTCTATGCAATATATGTATTTTTTCATATGAAAAAGGTACAAAAAGTTAAATTTTTTAAAATTATTTTAGATATTAAAACATTATTTTATAGATATTATATTTAAAAAATTATATTTAAAATAACAATATTTCAAGTATAATGTCTCAAAAATTATTCAAGATAAAAATGTTAATTTAAATATTAATATCCTAAAAGCTATTCAAATTCAAGAGGGAGGACAACA
>NW_012034741.1:0-401 GCF_000956235.1 Wasmannia auropunctata | reverse complement strand
TGAGTCAAGTCATTAGATTAATTAAATTCAATTCGCATAATGTTCAATTAGCATATATACTACGTATGCTAATGAATTGAATTTAATTAAGTTAATTGTCTAATGACTTGACTCATCTTATTGAAATTTAGAAAAATTATTTATTATACTACGTATATATGCTAATAACTTTATGCTAATTGAATTTAATTAAGTTAATTGTCTAATGACTTGACTCATCTTATTGAGATTTAGAAAAATTACTTTTTAGTCACGATTATTGTTATATGCCTAAGAATCTATTAACAAATACAAAATATTTATTTTATTTTGTTTTCTCTACTTTATTCCATTTTAATATTTATTTTTGATTTATTTTATTACATTCCATTTTTTATTTAGATCGGAAGAGCACACGTCTG
>NW_012034740.1:0-457 GCF_000956235.1 Wasmannia auropunctata | reverse complement strand
GAACGTTTATATAATCGGCGACGAGACCCGCCCAGGACGCGAGACGCCGTCAGAGACTAGAGTTCTATCCTCAAAGTGGAAATCCACCGGTAACCGGAGAGAAGTTCGACCCTGACCCCGGGACCAAAGAAACCCCGAGAAGGAATCAAGGACACCAAGAGAGTCGGAACTCCCGCGAGTCACAGTGTTCAGACATTGTGAATAACCGAAGAAAAGCCAGACTCTGACCCCGGGCCCAAAGAAACCCCGCGAGGGAATCAAGGACACCAAGAGAGTCGGAATTCTCGCGAGAATCACAGTGTTGAAACATCGTGAGTGATCCGGTAACCGCGCGGAAGTAATCCGGGGAGCTCGACCCTGACCCCGGGACCAAAGAAACCCCGCGAGGGGATCAAGGACACCAAGAGAGTCGGAACTCGACCACGAGAACTCACGATGAAGATCAATAACTTATCTA
>NW_012034739.1:0-317 GCF_000956235.1 Wasmannia auropunctata | reverse complement strand
TAAAACGCGCACAAGAAATACATTTGCGATAGGTATGTATAATAAAAACTTTAAAAAAATTCTTTTGAAATAAACAATTCAACAATGTAAATAAATTGATTTTTCAGATGCCTGCACTATTTTAGTTCGAGCGAAAAGTTGGAGGTCCACACCATAGACTGCGGGGAGATGAATGAATGCGCGATCAGGTTACCAAGCGAAGACAACAAGTGGCTAAGTTTTAACAACTACAGCAGGAAGGAACGTGTCCCGTTTGTTGTGTATGCCGACCTGGAATGTATCCTGACAAAAATGGAGAGAGATCCGGAAACCCCGAG
>NW_012034738.1:0-1412 GCF_000956235.1 Wasmannia auropunctata | reverse complement strand
TTTGAATTTATTGATTGTTACACATTGAATTTATTGATTTACTGTATCGAATCCCTATTACTTATCTGTTTTATTACTTGTGAGGCACTTTTCTCAATTCGGTCCTGGATTTAACATGATGGATGCTCACGTGATCCGGAAAAGGAGATCAAAGGTGCCGACACGAAGTGGACCTACTGGTTATACTGTGGTTTTGCCGTGTCGGACAGTAGTGTCAATACGTCGAGCAAAAAAATTATTTTTTCAAATGTGGTACTTACTGGTTACTGGTTATATTCCAATCACATTTGTTATTCCAAATGTGTCGTTTTGGAATATATTCGGACTGTTCAAATTCATCTGAAATATATTGTTAATTGCATTTATTAGATTATTGTTATTCAATTAATATTGATACAAATATTCATTATATTAAAGTCAAACTCAAGTCATTAAATAATTTTTTCTTTTATTATATGTATATTTCTTACCAATTAAATGTAATACCGTACCGCGTCTTGATAATCGCAAATGCTCTTTAAATTCTCGTTGGGTCCACAAATTAACAATTTCAAGATAATTATTAATCTGATGTCTTTTATTTCCGCTTGTTAAATATTCCATCAAAGGAAAATATAACAAATCGTCATCACTAGAAGAAGAAATTGAGGTACCATGTTCCGAACTGATATTTGATTCTTCCGAGCTATCATCCGATGAGCTGCTGTCACTTTCATTTGATGTTTTAAACAAGTTAAACAGTATTTCTCCTTTAATCATCTGTAAAAATATTTAATTCCTGATTTCATTTTACTGTAATATTTTTTCTTATTCTTACAATATTTTCATTTTACTACGCTTTAATATACCAACGTGTCGATATAATCCATACATGAAATTTACCGTAGTTAAAAATAACACATCTGTTCGTTACGATTGTTACAAAATAATAAATCTGCGCTAGTTGTTTTGCTTCTCGCTCGTTTTCTTCCTTCTTTAGTCAATCTTTTATGCTCTCTAGTGGCCGTGTTTGGTAACTTTAGTGTTCCAATTACTGTATTTTACAGTGGCCTAGTTTACACCGAGTATTTGATACGCGTACTAAATAGTAAATTTCTATTACATTTTTTTAATTTCGACGATGCATATAAACTTATACATGATATATGTATTTAATTAATTATACTAATGCATAGTGTATCAGCTTAGTACATCATTCTTTAAATGCATTGTAAAAATTAAGATAATTTAATAGAAAGTTTCTAGTTAGTACGCGTATAAAGTGCTCGGTGTAAACTAGGCCTCTGGCCTGGGTCTAGTCTCCTTAAGGTACTATTGCATTGATTCGTTTTATCCACTGAAATATAAAAAAATTTATTAAATATATTAAGTAAATATATTATTATATTTCAGTGGTTTTATCTGCAAAAAAA
>NW_012034737.1:0-1009 GCF_000956235.1 Wasmannia auropunctata | reverse complement strand
AGTCGATTCAAGATACGCATCATCGCGCTGAATAGAAAAGACTCGAACATGTCGAAAAAGAAAAGTCTCGAAAAGCAGCAGCTGATTGAGGAACTGCACGCTCCCGCGAGAAGAAATTTTCCACGAAGACGTGTCATAGTTTGTGGATAAGATGACCTGTGGCAGGCGGATGTGGTCGAGATGCGTCCTTATACGCGATTCAACAGAGGTTACCACTACATTCTCACAGTTATCGATGTGCTGAGTAAGCATGCATGGGCCATACCTCTCAAGGCTAAGAGCGGAAATGATGTGACTAAAGCGGTTGCAAAGATAATTCGACACGATGGAAGATGCCCGAATAATTTACAAACTAATAGGGGAAAGGAATTTTATAACGCCAACGTGCAGAATCTCTTAAAGAAACATAACATCAATCATTATTCTACACATTCAGTAATGAAGGCATCAGTCGTCGAGCGGTTCAACCGTACGTTGAAAAACAGCATGTGGAAGCAGTTTACATACAATGGAAATTATAGATGGATCGATTTGCTACCGCGTCTCATGTCTGAATACATCGCGCGAAAGCATCGAACTATCGGTATGCGACCCATCGACGTCACCCCCACAATCGCCAACAAGCTCCTAACCACGGTGTATAACCACGTAAAGATCGCCGCACCCGTACGATTCAAAGTGGATGACTCGGTACGTCAGTAAATTCAAGACAATTTTTGACAAGGGTTACACACCAAACTGGACCACGGAAGTGTTTAAAATCATCAAGGTGCAGAAAACTAATCCTGCTACGTATCTTTTGGGGGATTCTCGCGGAAAACCCATAGTCGAAGGTTTCTACGAATACGAATGCGTCGCGTTGCTAATCCCGACGTGTAATCCCTTGTTGAAAAAGTTTTGCGCAAAAGAGGGAATGAGGTATACGTGAAATGGTTGGGATTGGACGATTCAAATAATTCATGGATACACAAGGATAACGTGTTGTAAAATAAATTTATATCGCAAATTG
>NW_012034736.1:0-427 GCF_000956235.1 Wasmannia auropunctata | reverse complement strand
TGCCAAGAGACGAATAATTTAAATTGCCTTTAGTGTTACTTGATTCTAACGTTAATTTAAACATGAATAAAAGCGTAGAATAGCGTAGAATAGTGAAATAAACATTTGAAAAATTATTTCGCGTTTGGGTGTGGGAACGTGACATCTCCCTTCATGGGGAAGTTCGGTCCCCGAACTAAAAATTATTTTAATTTATTCTTGAGATCTTATGTGGCTGTTTCTTATTCTATTCCCTTTACTATATATACTTTTCTCTTCTTTTTTTTTTATATTTATTTTATGTGTACTGCAATGTTTAGTATTTGTAGTTAAATATTGCATGACATGTGCATGTGCAATATTTGTATTATTTTTATTTAATAGTTAACTCCGTGCCGTAAGTGGTTTCTTAGATAGTTATAGTTTAGTAGATCGGAAGAGCACACGT
>NW_012034735.1:0-859 GCF_000956235.1 Wasmannia auropunctata | reverse complement strand
AAGCTATTAACATAATATTGTTAATCATTTATTTAAGAATTCTTATGAAGGTGATTTCAGAAAGTATATAGTTCTTGAGTAAGTATTTTTTGATAATAATGTTCCGTTTTCTGATGTTTATAAGGAGTTATACTTGTTTTATCGCTAAGTATTAGTTTTCTTTTTGTTATAAATTTTTGTTGTTAACTTTTTAATTTGCAATTCAAGGAAAAAATGTTATATACAAAAGTTGTTTGACTTTTAATAGCGGTTTTAAATATTATGAAACTTATGGTAGATTATTATATTCCTTAATTTATTTATAACAATAAATATTGCAATATGGTAATAAGGTATTTGTTATTTTAGTCGTATAATCTTCTGTAGTCACATAAGAATGTGTTCCAATAGTTAGTTTCCTTTTATTTGTTCATCTTTATTTTTATTTGAATTTTACAAGATATTATTGCTATCATTATTGTGAATAAAAAGATGTTCAAAAGGCTTCTAGTGTTTGGTCATGCATAAAAGAGCTCGAATTTAGACGTTATGGTAAGCTTTGTATATCCGGATTGTCCGAACAGACTTTAATGAGAGTTGGGTATAAGGCTTAAGGCGGCCATTTGCAATGGTACACCATGTTGCCAAGAGACGAATAATTTAAATTGCCTTTAGTGTTACTTGATTCTAACGTTAATTTAAACATGAATAAAAGCGTAGAATAGCGTAGAATAGTGAAATAAACATTTGAAAAATTATTTCGCGTTTGGGTGTGGGAACGTGACATCTCCCTTCATTCGGAAGTTCGGTCCCCGAACTAAAAATTATTTTAATTTATTCTTGAGATCTTATGTGGCTGTTTCTTATTCTATTCCCTTTA
>NW_012034734.1:0-415 GCF_000956235.1 Wasmannia auropunctata | reverse complement strand
GAAATCCGCTCCGTTTGAAAACGTTATAAAAGTATCCTTGCCTGTAAATATAAGGAGATCCTACCAAAACTCTTTTTTAAAAAAAGAAAAAGATTACGCCAAGTATATAAAAAAGTATCCGTACGTTACAGCCTTACCTAAACTAAAAATATTATTTTAACAAATAAAAAATTGTTCAAAAACAAATTACCAAAAAGTAATGAGATCCTACCAAAACTCTTTTTTTAAAAAAAAGAAAAAGATTACGCCAAGTATATAAAAAAGTATTGTACGTTACATTCTTCCTAAACCAAAAATATTATTTTAACAAATAAAAATTGTTCAAAAACAAATATGAGATCATACAAGTTGCCAAGTATTTGATTAGACATAGAAACAAAAATTTCTTTTTAAAAACCGTTTAACCATTCAAAAA
>NW_012034733.1:0-828 GCF_000956235.1 Wasmannia auropunctata | reverse complement strand
TGTACAGTAATTGTTAATTAGGACTTAGAAATCGGTCTAATCTATTACAATTGTTTAAAATCCATTATTTAACAATTGGATGAAAATATCGATGATCCATCTCTTTGGTAATTGTTATTTAACGTTAATAAATTGAACAAAATATGTTCTAAATCTCTCGCATTATTCATTCGTTTATAACGCGATATCTAATAAATAAACAACAATATCTCAGATCGGTTATTTGTACAATAATTGTTAATTAAAGCTTAGAAATCAAATTAAATTGTTGCAATTGTTTAAAATCTATTATTTAACAATCGGGGAAAAATATCCATGATCCACTTGTTTCGCAATTGTTATTTAATACTAATAAATTGGAAAAGGTTTTAAATCTCTCACGCTATCCATTTGTTTATAACGTGTTATTTATCGATCGAGATATTTGAGATCTGTTTATGCAGTAATTGTTAACTTAAACAAAAACATAAAAAAAAAATATATATATATTTATGCCGAAATAAAAAAATGTACGCTACATCTTTTCTTAATCAAAAATATTTGTTTGACAATTAAATTATAAAATCAAATATATTTTTTATAATATTTTATTTTTACTAATTTAAAAGTTCATCAAAAAATAGTGAGACCTCTATTAATAAAAATTTTTTAATAGCGTTTTCGGACGATATGGGTTTGATTGCTCCGGGAGTGATTAATAATATTACGTGTTCTCCTTGTCCAATTAGAAATCTACAAAAAAGCATGTGATTAATCGCTTTTAGTACCGGGATTCTCAAATGCTTCGGACGGTGCGGGTTTGATCGCTCTGTAGCGGGATTCTCAAAC
>NW_012034732.1:0-441 GCF_000956235.1 Wasmannia auropunctata | reverse complement strand
TTAACTTATTCATATTTTAAACAATGAAATACGAAAGAAGGCCCAATATCCATAATTGATTCTTATACTTAAAATTAATATTAATAAATAAGAAAAATTACAATAAGGCTTCAGGAATAAATCAATAACAAAAACATGTAAAATGCCTATGTAAGCAGTTGTATGCGTGAATTAATACCACATTTTTACAAGAAGTATAGCGTGTATAACTTGCTTAACAGTTTGTACAAACGTTTCGACTCCAAAGATACTTTTATATTAAGAAGAAAGAGTGAGAAATTCAAGAAGGATTTAAACGTCGAAAATTAAAGAGAGAATTAGCTCTTAAAAATATCTTAAATATTTTACTTTACTTTTAATCACTGTTACACAATAAAGCAATTTTCCAGTACTTGAGGATTTACTTAAGAATTAGTAAACTATTTAAGTTCAGTAATACCA
>NW_012034731.1:0-357 GCF_000956235.1 Wasmannia auropunctata | reverse complement strand
TTTACTTAGGTCATAAGTGTATTACTTATATGAAAGATTTGATACTAAGTTATAATTCCATAAAAATTACGTTTCCGTACTTTAGTCATAAGTACAAATTATAATCTCATAATTATATATTTCCTAAGAAAATATGAAATCCTTAAATTGTGCTAATTACAGAGAGAATATGAAGAGAAAATCATATAAGTCTTAGGTGTCTGCATTACCTACAAAATAAACTGTTGTACTACTTTAAAAAAATATAACCCTAGATGAGATAGTATTTTTAAATTTAAAAAAGTTAAACCCAAGTAATACGTATCTTTTAATTCATTCAAAACTTTTTCTAGTTTGCAATTCAAGTGGTAGTGGTTA
>NW_012034730.1:0-485 GCF_000956235.1 Wasmannia auropunctata | reverse complement strand
TATCTCTTTTTGTATTTAAAATCCGGTCTCTATTTAAATGATATGTATATCACTTATTTTACAATATAAAAGTATTACTATATCTTCTTGTACTTTAAATGAAAGATTTGATATCAATAAAAGGTGCCAATTTATAATTCCACAAAAATTAGGTTTTCTTACTTAGGTCATAAGTGTATTACTTATATGAAAGATTTGATACTAAGTTATAATTCCATAAAAATTACGTTTCCGTACTTTAGTCATAAGTACAAATTATAATCTCATAATTATATATTTCCTAAGAAAGTATGAAATCCTTAAATTGTGCTAATTACAGAGAGAATATGAAGAGAAAATCATATAAGTCTTAGGTGTCTGCATTACCTACAAAATAAACTGTTGTACTACTTTAAAAAAATATAACCCTAGGTGAGATAGTATTTTTAAATTTAAAAAAGTTAAACCCAAGTAATACGTATCTTTTAATTCATTCAAAACTTTTA
>NW_012034729.1:0-623 GCF_000956235.1 Wasmannia auropunctata | reverse complement strand
ATAAAACCTAAGTGCTTTCTCTTTTTATACTTTATCTCTTTTTACTTTAAATACTGATCTCTTAAGTGACATATTATTAAAAATTAAAATTTAAGCAGTACCATCTTATTTTTACAAAATAAAAGTATTGTTATCTCTTTTTGTATTTTAAATTCCGGTCTCTATTTAAATGATATGTATATCACTTATTTTACACAATAAAAGTTTTACTATCTCATTGTACTTTAAATGAAAGATTTGATATCAATAAAAGGCGCCAAGTTATAAACCCATAAAAATTACGTTTCCTTACTTAAGTCATAAATATATTACTTATATAAAAGATTTGATATCAATAAAAGGCGCCAAATTATAATCCCACAAAAATTACGTTTCCTTACCTAAGTCATAAGTATATTACTTATTTACAAAATAAAAGTATTACTATCTCTTTTGTATTTTAAATTAAAAAAAAATAAAACCTAAGTGCTATCTCTTTTTATACTTTAAATACTGATCTCTTAAGTGACACATAATTAAAAATTAAAATTTAAGAAGTACCATCTTATTTTTACAAAATAATAGTATTGTTATCTCTTTTTGTATTTAAATTCCGGTCTCTATTTAAATGATATGTATATCAA
>NW_012034728.1:0-600 GCF_000956235.1 Wasmannia auropunctata | reverse complement strand
TCGATCGTGAGTCTACGCGTCCGAGACTACGAAAACGAAGTTGACAGAAAATTGACACACACCGATACGCAAGGAAATCACGCGCAAGGTCACACTACAGCGCGACGCGCGGCCTCGTGATTCCGCGCACTCACTCACACTTACGCTAACGCTCGCGCGCTCGGGCGCGAGGGCTTTGCGGCGAACTTGCGACGACGATCTCCGGGTGGCTCGACACGCGACTTGCGACACTCCCGATCGCTCACGGCAGAGTCTGTGAGAATCCTCGCACTTGAGGACGGACGCCGATACACCAAACCAAAGAGTACTATCCGATACGCGTCGCCGAAGGGGCGCACGCGACGAAACTCTGACACTAAAAATGGCGTTCCCGTCCGCAGAGTGCGAGCAAGATTCTCACTCAGCCCGCGGCTTTACACACACAAAAAAGAGGGTCACCTCACCGGCACGCTCTCCGTCTCAGCTTCCGGGACAGGTCCGACAGCCGCTCGTCTGCTTCCTCCTCGCTCGCTATCGCTCTCTCGCTCGCTCTAGATCTCGCACGCCGGATCGACCGCCCGCTTACTCGGTCCGCACGCAAAAGCGGCGTCGATCGCGTTC
>NW_012034727.1:0-484 GCF_000956235.1 Wasmannia auropunctata | reverse complement strand
GAAACGGTGGAAAAAAGAAAAAAAGTAACACAGTGTGGTCAGACGAATACGGACGCGACGCGACTTGTGCGGCGCTAATAAGCGCGAATAATCCGACGGCACGACGAATTCCCGCGTACAAAAGAAAGAGACAAGCAATAGACTGGAAATTCGGCCGGAAACGAAAAGAAACGCGTTCAAAATTAGTCGGCGCGATTATACAATAACGGACGGGGTTCGGTACGACGCGAGTACCGAGGTCTAACGACCACAATTATTTCCGCGAGAGTCGATCGTGAGTCTACGCGTCCGAGACTACGAAAGCGAAGTTGACAGAAAATTGACACACACCGATACGCAAGGAAATCGCGCGCAAGGTCACACTACAGCGCGACGCGCGGCCTCGTGATTCCGCGCACTCACTCACACTTACGCTAACGCTCGCGCGCTCGGGCGCGAGGGCTTTGCGGCGAACTCGCGACGACGATCTCCGGGTGGCTCGACA
>NW_012034726.1:0-514 GCF_000956235.1 Wasmannia auropunctata | reverse complement strand
TAACTTCTTATGCAGCTCGACGAGAGGAACAAGAAAGGTCCTCTTCGCCATGCCTCTATCTCTCGTCCTTTCGCCTGTAGAGGTCGTTTTGACTTTTCAGAAACTTTACAAAAACTCCCACAACTAAACGGTTGCAGATAGAGCCATGGTGAAGAGGTACCTTTTTTGTTCCTCTCGACGAGTTCTATAAGGGAAAAATAACCAAAACCTAAAAAATACCTAAAAAAACCTTTTTTTGGAACATAAAAAGTCCTGTAACTTTTAAGCCGCAACAGATACAAGGTTGGTGCATAGGACCTTTTTTGTAGGGCTCGTCGAGATCTATAAGAAACCACCTTTGGATTTTTCAAAATACGAAATTTTTCAATTTTCAAAATTTTCAAAAAAAGTCCCCAGGGCGAACTGAGATAGCTACGGCACTTTGACTTGTGGGAGGTGATAGAGGGGGTCGTCCTCTGTCGATAAAAAATCCCAATTCAATTTCAAATCTCTCTACTAGCCCCTTAACCCTAAA
>NW_012034725.1:0-477 GCF_000956235.1 Wasmannia auropunctata | reverse complement strand
TCGTATGACTGCATGTACTTATTGTTGGCTCGCGCGTATCTCTTGGAACATTGACTCTAGACCGCCGCGTATACCACGTTCGACGAACATGACCATATCTATGGTCAGTAAGCAATTCTAAATTGATTCGCGTATGTTTTAACATCGCATCCCACGTAAATCCAGGTAGAGTATAATAGTATGCAGGGTCAAGTCCATAACTTCCAACGCAACTATCGCAAAAATTTTCAAAGATATCTGCCAACAACAAGACGTCTGTTTTTAAATACAAATCGCTGTACTCGCCGAGCGTTTGGATAGAGAATCGCCGCCACACCGTGCATGCGTGCGCGTAATCGCTCTCGGATACGGTGTCACCTGTCAATGAACTATAGAACGATTCGCGCGGTGGTAAACATTTATCATTTAATTTTTCGGCACAGTCAATGTATTCGTATGGAAATACACCTTTTCTTGTGAGAAGATTAAATTTTCTGT
>NW_012034724.1:0-438 GCF_000956235.1 Wasmannia auropunctata | reverse complement strand
CCATCGAGTCGCTATTCTGGTCGTGTTCTAAAGGAGAATGTGCGATGGAATGTTGCGACGTATCATTTCGCAGAGAGATCGGAATAGTGACGCCACGTGAGTTGTTGTGGGTAAAGACGCTGATGGTATGTAACCGTTTATTATTGGGTTATCGATTTGTTAAAAAAAATGAAAGCGTTTGGAAGAAGATCTGTTACGATATGCAATTGATTAGTGTACCTGTGGACAATTTCGGAGAAACTTTGTGGCTAGGACTAGTGCAGGAAAAAAAAATACAGATGGAGCCTAACAGTGATAATGCTAGAGATGATGAACTTTATGATCTGGCTAGGTATGCCCTTACGGTGGATGCCTATCTCGCGTGGGAGCGTCATTGCGATGAGCGTCTCGAGTTGTTGCGGAGGAAATGTCGTGGATGCAATACGTCGCGAGTTTCCA
>NW_012034723.1:0-389 GCF_000956235.1 Wasmannia auropunctata | reverse complement strand
TATGCCCGGAGAAACAATAGGAGAGTTTGTTTAAAAAATTAAAGAGGAAGATTTCCTTTGCTATGAAGTTTTGCCATCGAGTCGCTATTCTGGTCGTGTTCTAAAGGAGAATGTGCGATGGAATGTTGCGACGTATCATTTTCGCAGAGAGATCGGAATAGTGACGCCGCGTGAGTTGTTGTGGGTAAAGACGCTGATGGTATGTAACCGTTTATTATTGGGTTATCGATTTGTTAAAAAAAATGAAAGCGTTTGGAAGAAGATCTATTACGATATGCAATTGATTAGTGTACCTGTGGACAATTTCGGAGAAACTTTGTGGCTAGGACTAGTGCAGGAAAAAAAAATACAGATGGAGCCTAATAGTGATAATGCTAGAGATGATGAAC
>NW_012034722.1:0-515 GCF_000956235.1 Wasmannia auropunctata | reverse complement strand
TTGACTCATCTTATACATTGTTTAGAATTACATTTTTTACTGAAGACCCTGTATTTAAAACTTTAGTTTGGACTATTGAAAAATGGATTAAAACTATATTAAATTTTATGTTTTCTAAACTAAAGTCATTTCAAAATATCATGTGTCGTATATCACTTTACTTGTTTCTTTACAATGAATAAATATTAATAAATATAAAAATATAGGAATATATTTTATTTGGTAAAATAATTGAAGTTATATATGATAAAAAAGTTTTATACAATGTATTCAGTTAAATTTTATTTTTTATTGCGTACAAAAAAATTTATTATAAGGAGGGATTATAGGGAGATTTATTATAAAGATTGTGACGCCGCAGTCCGCTGCGGCGAGGCAGCGTCCCGCCGCCGTCACAAGGCGCGGGTTCGCGCCCCTTTTGCCGGACCGACAGCCGCGTCGTTGAGAGCGAGACCGAGATCTCCGGGAGGCCCGAATTTAAATCGCGTATCGTTTATTGATTTTGTTGGAACCTC
>NW_012034719.1:0-1209 GCF_000956235.1 Wasmannia auropunctata | reverse complement strand
TTGCACTGCTTAGTCGTTGCAATTATTGCAACGACGGCAGTTTTTGGAAGACGTGCATTGAGGGCGCCGAAGTCCTGCGTCGGCGTCCTCAATAATTATGGGTCATTGTTGCAATAATAGATTGCAACAGTGACCTGCTTATTACTAAGTGTGACGTTGTAAGTAAGGCAAAGCGAGACTTACAACAGTTTTTTGTTTACTAAGTTATTACTCATATACACACAAACATCCCATTACACTACACAATAACTATTAAACTGGTGTCATTGCAACGATCATTAATACTGAAATTTCTAATCAACATAATAATACAATTTTTTCTTAAACGTAATTCATTAAAAAAAATCTCTGACATAGAAGACTCGGAGACTTGCATATAATTTCGTAAAAAGCAAATACAAATTTCTAAAAAAGAAATCTCTCACTTAGAAGTTTCGAGGGCATATGATTTCGTAAAAAGTAAATACAAATTTCTAAAAAAGAAATCTGTCACTTAGAAGACTCGGAGGCTTGCATATAATTCCGTAAAAAGCAATAAACATGTCTAAAAAAGAAATCTCTCACTTAGAAGTCTCGTGGGCGCGCATGTAATTTCGTAAAACGCAAATACAAATTTCTAAAAAAGATATCTCTGACTTAGAAGACACGAGATTTGCATATAATTTCGTAAGAAGCAAATACAAATTTCTAAAAAAGAAATCTCTGACTTAGAAGTCTCGTGGGGGCGCACATAATTTTGTAAAAAACAAATACAACTTTCTAATGTACATTTAACGTACAAAATCTCCACGATGACAGCAAAATGTAATTTTACCGCTCACGAAGTTCGCACAGCAAGAAAACCAATCAGCGTCACGGAAAAGAGTCAACAATAAACTTCGAGACTTTCGAGAAGCTTCCATATATTTGACTATCGATTTAACATGCCTTTTTTTCGATACGAAACGAAAATATACTACTACAAACAACTAAAAACAAAATACTAACCTTTTTTTATTGTAAACTTATTTTAGTAAAAGTCGGGTGCCAAATTCATGTAGGTAAATTAGCGCATAAACGAGTACGGATGGTACGTGCACAGAGGCGTTTATAATTATTTCTCGAAAATGATACTTCGCAAAATAATTTTATCACACATGGTTAAATTCGTCTTAAAATACCCTTTAATTTGGTAAAAACAAATTTTGAAAAATTAAAAAAAAAAGTTGG
>NW_012034718.1:0-940 GCF_000956235.1 Wasmannia auropunctata | reverse complement strand
TATCCATCAAAATCGTCGTCGTATTTAATGTATTTCGATGTAAACAATTTATACGGCTGGGCAATGTGTTAACTATTACCACACAGAGATTTTCAATG
This sequence comes from Wasmannia auropunctata, assembly GCF_000956235.1. Taxonomy (NCBI): domain Eukaryota; kingdom Metazoa; phylum Arthropoda; class Insecta; order Hymenoptera; family Formicidae; genus Wasmannia; species Wasmannia auropunctata. The sequence continues at coordinate 842 of NW_012034718.1, read as the reverse complement.
GGTCAACGACGTAACAAATTTTTTAATGTTATGGATGTTGCGTTAGATTCCCCGATAGGCTACATTCTAGAGGTAGATTTGGAATATCCTCAAAATCTTCACGACGCGCACACTGACCTACTGTTCTGTCCGACGCGCGATAAGCCGCCCGGCAAGCGGCAGGACAAGCTCCTCGCAACCGTATACGATAAGAAGCGTTACGTTATACATTATCGCACTCTGCAACAGTGTACTCGTCACGGCCTCCGTATCTACAAAAATTCATAGCGTATTGCAATTCGCGCAATCTCCATGGCTTCGTGATTATATCGAACTAAATACAAAATTTCGAACATTAGCTACGAATGAATTTGAAAAAATATTGTACAAATTAATGAATAACGCGGTATTTGGCAAAACCATGGAGAATGTGCGCAATCACGTCGATGTGCGGCTTTTAACGAAATGGGAAGGTAGATTTGATGCTGAGGCGATGATCGCGAAATCGAATTTTCACAGTCGTAGCGTCTTTTCGGAGAATCTGGTCGCGGTAGAAATGTGCAAACTCCGAGGTCAAGTTTACAACCAATCTACGTGGGTATGTGTATTCTACGACATATTCCAAGACTTGTTTAGTATGAATTTTCACCACGACTACATGCTACCTTACTTTTCAAGAAAAGTGTAAAGTAATGGTACACCGATACTGATAGTCTAATTTACCACATTGAATGCGACGATGTTTATGAAATCATGAAGCGTGACATTAGGAAATTTGATACTAGCGATTACGCGGCTGATAATGTGTACGGTATTCCGACTCGCTAATAAAAAGGTCCAGGCCTGATGAAAGATGAAACAAT
>NW_012034717.1:0-362 GCF_000956235.1 Wasmannia auropunctata | reverse complement strand
ATATACGGCCTAAAATGTTTGATCGCCCATACTATGGCCAATAGTTCCTTTTCTGTTGTGTTATAATTCTGTTCGGCTCGCGACAGCACGCGGCTCGCGTACGCGACCGGCCGGTCTTGTCCCACCGTGCCTTGCGATAACACGGCTCCTATTGCGTAATCTGACGCGTCCGTTGTAACATTGAACTCTCGGCTGAAATCGGGATACGTTAGTACCGGTGCCGTAGTTAGTTTATTTTTCAACATGTCGAACGCATTTTGTTGGATTTCGGTCCAAATAAATTTTTCGCCTTTTTTGTCAGTTGCGTTAGCGGTTTCGCAATACGCGAAAAATCTTCGATGAATTTTCTATAGTATCCTGCG
>NW_012034716.1:0-478 GCF_000956235.1 Wasmannia auropunctata | reverse complement strand
AGTTCAGACGTGTGCTCTTCCGATCTATATCTTAAATGGTTTTCAAAATATAACAAAAAAAATTAAAATTAAAGTTAATTAAGTTTAACTTTAAAGGAATAAAGGATAATTTTAAAATTTTTATTATGTTTTTCCATCGCAACTGATATTTTGTAAATTTATCTGTTTACCTAACCTATGTGCACAAAATTTCATTAAAATCATAACTTGATATTTTTGTTATAAAATTAATTGTATATTTATACATATCGGTTGAAAAATGTTTTTTCATTTATGACAAAACATAATCATTTCCACACCACCTTGCGGTATATAGCACGGTTTGTTTATAATGGTTTCTCCAATAGACCTAATACATTTTTATTTTTTAATACATGAGTTATTCAAAATGTTGTCCTCCCTCTTAATTGAATTTGGATAGCTTTTAGGATATTAATATTTAAATTAACAATTTTATCTTGAATAATTTTTAAGACAT
>NW_012034715.1:0-620 GCF_000956235.1 Wasmannia auropunctata | reverse complement strand
TTTACCAGCCACATGATTCAATGATAAAAATAAAGAAAGAAAGACAGATCGATTTATCGTTCAGCGGCAAAAATTAGTGTAGTCAAATAATAAAATTCAATAATTGTATAAGGCATTATAGAAGCTTGTATTTGCGATTTGATGTTTTTATTATTTATAATTTATTAATTTATATTATTCGGCTGAGGATGACACAGTGTTGTAGAAACGTACTAAAAACAAATAATAAATATTAATAAATGACTATAATTTTTAAATAAATTTTTGCTAGATCCTTTTTATTTCTTTTATAAAACATTATTATGTACCTGGGGAGGCACTTCGCAGTTTCTTAATATCATTTTCATGAATTGTGTTTGTATTTTTTTGGTATTTTTAATTACATATATATATATATATATTGTACAATAACAAATATTAATATTAATTGTATATATGTATATATAGTTTACAAGTTTAAATATTTTTATATTTAAAATAATTGAATTGTGCATTTTTGACTTCTACAAATTTTTAGTATAGTTTATTTGTGTTGCTTGCACTCAAATTGATTTCAAAATTGCATTAAAAAATTCTTGAATCTTGCACTAAAAAAATATTTTAAGAATCCGAGGAATTAA
>NW_012034714.1:0-522 GCF_000956235.1 Wasmannia auropunctata | reverse complement strand
TGGCGTCTGAAATTCGCGCGCTCAGGCATGGTACGTACATTGCGCGCGCGATTGCGGGGTGTCCCTTGTCCATTGACTCACATTTAAATATTGACATAATTGATGCGCTTATCGCAAAAATATCTAATTATCGAAATTGAGTTTCTTATTTGAAAATATTAATGATTTTATAAGTTAATAACGCTTTAAGTTTAAAAATCGAATTTTGACAGTTAGGTTACTTTTGCTGTAGGCGTCTCAATTTTTCATACAATGACAAAGAGATCGCTTTTAAGCTTTGTCTTGTTTATTTGTGATTATTTTTAATATCAGTATAATATTAAAAAATATCAATGAATAAAAGTAAGATAAGAGAAATAGTATTAATTTTAAAAATAATAAAATTTAAGGAAAAGTAAGATAAGAGAAATGGTATTAATTTGAAAAATAATGAGATTTACAGGAACTGTTCAAAGTGACTACCATCGCACTCAATACACAATTGGGCGCGTCTTTTATAGATTTTTGCATAAATGGATTGGA
>NW_012034713.1:0-364 GCF_000956235.1 Wasmannia auropunctata | reverse complement strand
GTCAAAACTACTTTTATACTAAATTTTGTTATATATACCAAGGTTAACAAACTTTTCTATTTTTTATATTTACTATTGTTACAATTGCCTATAGATAAAAGATATAATTAAAATCATTAATTATTTTAAAACATAAGTACATATAAAAATATATAACAGGGTGTCCCAGAAAGGTCGTATGTCCGCTCACTGGCAGATTCTAGAGAGCATTCTAAGACGAAAACTCTTATATGAAAATGTCGAGGCTACAATACTTTTCAAATTATAATCGATTAAAGTTATCCTATTACGGCGTTTGAAATTCGCGCGCTCAGGCATAGTACGTACATTGCGCGCGTCGATTGCGGGGTGCCCTTGTCCATTA
>NW_012034712.1:0-353 GCF_000956235.1 Wasmannia auropunctata | reverse complement strand
TTAGGCTATAATCTAGAAGTAGATTTGGAATATCCGCAAAATCTTCACGACATGCACACTGACCTACCGTTCTGTCCGACGCGCGATAAGCCGCCCGGCAAGCGGCAGGACAAGCTCCTCGCAACCGTATACGATAAGAAGCGTTACGTCATACATTATCACACTCTGCAACAGTGTATTCGTCACGGCCTCCGTATCTCAAAGATTCATCGCGTATTGCAATTCGCGCAATCTCCTTAGCTTCGTGATTATATTGAACTAAATACGAAATTTCGAACATTAGCTACGAATGAATTTGAAAAGAATTTGTACAAATTAATGAATAACGCTGTATTTGGCAAAACCATGGAGAA
>NW_012034711.1:0-318 GCF_000956235.1 Wasmannia auropunctata | reverse complement strand
CAGTGTCTGAATTAGTTTCTTCATGTTTTACAAGGATTTTAGTCTTATTAATCTCTTCTTTCTTTTCTTGTTTAATATTCATAAATATTACATCTCGAGATACAATCAACTTTCTTTCAGTTTTATTAAATAGTCGATATCCATTCGGTGCATATCCCACAAAAATAAATTTCTTACTTCTGTCATCCAATTTCTTGATCTGACCAAGTGTTTTAACAAAAGCATTACAACCAAACAAATGTACACTACTTAAATCAGGTTTTTCCATAGTCCAGAGTTCCACTGGTGTACAATCAACTGCTTCCGTTGGACTCCGAT
>NW_012034710.1:0-355 GCF_000956235.1 Wasmannia auropunctata | reverse complement strand
CGCGAAGCATTGCGAGATTGCTTAAGGAAAGTCGTTCGATTCTCGTCATCCCGGTCCGCTATCCGACACACACCCGTGTCGCTTATCTCACCCGCGAGCGTCTGTAATTTGTACGGGCATTCTGGCGTGGCGTTAGTCCGCCAAGGATTGGCGCCGGAATACGCGCTCCGTCCCGCGCGTCCCGCGAGTACTACGCGAGGTACTCGCCCCCTGTATTTTCTCGCCCCGCGAGACCATCGAAAATACACGCCTCTTATTTAATATTAATTCCCAGAGCAATTATTTTTCTTCCCTGTCGCTCTCCTAAGCCTCGCATTTAACGAACCGCCCCTCTACCTTTGTCGGAGCTGGTTAA
>NW_012034709.1:0-453 GCF_000956235.1 Wasmannia auropunctata | reverse complement strand
AAAGNTTGGAAAAAATCTCCAGCAGCATACTTGGCGCGCCCGTTTTTTACATATTAAACTCATGGAAATATAATACATGCAATTCATGCTAACAATACATTATTTAATAGTAAATATTTTATGTAAATTAAAAAGAATAAATTACATATATTCACTAATAACTTTAAAATAATATGTATCAACGAATAATCTTGTAATGCCTTTAATTTTATTTAAGATAATAGTAGTAACAATAATAATATATATATATATATATATATGCATATATATTACGGCTCTATAAGCTTAACACAATAGATTGAAAGAATTATCTTGGTGCTTCTTATAATATCTCTATGTAAATTTCATTGCAGAATTATATTACAAATTCGAGTTTTATAATAATTTGAATTTTGTTATAAACATGATATTTACAGTAATATGAACAAGTTATTAGATCGGAAGAGCACACGT
>NW_012034708.1:0-327 GCF_000956235.1 Wasmannia auropunctata | reverse complement strand
AAAAATTGTATTAAATTGAAAAAAATGAGACCTTTGTATCATCTTAAATATATAATACAACTTCGAAAAAAAAACTATTGTTAAATCATAAAAAAAACCTAAGTGGCATTATCTTCAATATATAACAATCACGGAAAATGATTTTGTAATTAATATACCCCGAAAATACTATTGTATCAAATTAAACAAACAAAATCCAAGTTGTATTATCTCTAACATATTCATGATTTAAAAAAATTTAATTTAATAAATTAAAATATAACACTACCAAAAAGAAGTGAAATCAAAATATTATTTCAAGTATATTTATTGTAATTGAATTAAAAA
>NW_012034707.1:0-476 GCF_000956235.1 Wasmannia auropunctata | reverse complement strand
GATTCACCAAACTGATTAATTTGAACCATAAAGATTATATTTACATTATTTGTAATTTTATTAATATCACTTTAATATATCGCTAGTCCGGAACAATAGAGGCATATCTTAAAAATACCATTTTTCGCCAAAAATGCCATTTCTACTTGTGGGTATTTTTGCCAATCTTTGAAAAGCTCTCCTGAAAAATGACATTTTTTGAGATATGACTCCTCTATTGCTCCGGACTAGCGATATTATACGTACTGTTATTATATGTATTATAGTTACTCTAAAAGACAATAATATTAACAAAAACAATATTATTAACACAATTTTGTTGTTTTACTGTTTTATTTATACTATAAGTTGTAAAGATGTATTCAGTTCATATTATGTATAATTAAATCGTTACAAAATTGACTTTTTTAAAAAAAGTAAAAAAAGGTGCCAAGTGTTAGCGTGCTCCTCGAAAGATCGGAAGAGCACACGTCTGA
>NW_012034706.1:0-484 GCF_000956235.1 Wasmannia auropunctata | reverse complement strand
TAATATTGTTTTTTGTTAATATTATTGTCTTTTACAGTAACTATAATATAATAACAGTACGTATAATATCGCTAGTCCGGAGCAATAGAGTCATATCTCAAAAAATGTTATTTTTCAGGAGAGCTTTTCAAAGTTTGGCAAAAATACCCACAAGTAGAAATGGCATTTTTGGCGAAAAATGGTATTTTTAAGATATGCCTCTATTGCTCCGGACTAGCGATATATTAAAGTGATATTAATAAATGTTGTATGCAAAAAGATTGCTTACACCATGGTTCACCAAACTGATTAATTTGAACCATAAATATTATATTTACATTATTTGTAATTTTATTAATATCACTTTAATATATCGCTAGTCCGGAGCAATAGAGGCATATCTTAAAAATACCATTTTTCGCCAAAAATGCCATTTCTACTTGTGGGTATTTTTGCCAAACTTTGAAAAGCTCTCCTGAAAAAATAACATTTTTTGAGATATGAA
>NW_012034705.1:0-437 GCF_000956235.1 Wasmannia auropunctata | reverse complement strand
TGTACGTTCCTATCATCTTACAGTTCATTGGATCCAACCCAAAACAAAAGTTGCGCGGCGATACCTGCGCGAAGAGTCAGTTTTTCGCTGAGTGGACCTACTGGTTATACTGTGTTACGACTTTGTTCTCCGTCCCTTATATTCCTACGTCCATGGTATCCACGAAGTGGACTTACTATGGTTATACTGACAATGACAAATTGTAAATACGGTATCATAATGATAATAAAAAAATAAAAAATTGCAGTTTGGCTTTTGATTATTTTTATAAAAATAAATAACAGGTGCATTATTTCGTAAATTTATCTTACATTATCCTACTTTTTCTCTTGCAAATTTTTACGCAGCATGATGTCGGCATGATATTTTCTTGATGCATTACGCAACAGTAGTCAATAATAACTGTAGAACACAGTATAGATACACCGATCGATACA
>NW_012034704.1:0-466 GCF_000956235.1 Wasmannia auropunctata | reverse complement strand
TAAATAAATGTGTATTTAAACATACATCAAAATATTTCTTCTTATTTCTTTTTACCTGTTTCTGTTGAAAGAAAACGGGCAGAGAAAATATCGGCGAGACAAGGAGAAAAGAGTGAATTGTACAATATACATGGTAGGATCTTTCTAAACTATAAAGATAAATAAATTCCATTAGAGAAATTAAGTTTTTTGATGGAACGTTATTTTACAATATCCTGAAACGTTTATTATCAAGGAAATACTCTTAAAATCAAAAAGAATGTGTCTAGACGCATTATTCTCAAAACGCATTTCACTGTGTCAAAATCTTACAGAAATGCGAGAAAAAAAAAGGAATGTTATCTTTACGATCTCATTTTTACAATCTTATAGAAATGTGAGAGAAAGGAATGTTATCTTTACGATCTCATTTTCAAAAAATCTTATAGAAATGCGAGAGAAAGGAATGTTATCTTTACGATCTCAT
>NW_012034703.1:0-350 GCF_000956235.1 Wasmannia auropunctata | reverse complement strand
AATTCAGTACTCACGGTATTGCGGCGTTCTCCGATGTCGTTCGCCAGTCAAACATCTTCCGCTGCACTTATCCAATACCACAGTATCCGAGATTGATTCAGGAGCATCTCTGCATCATTCCGCGTCGATTGCATGTCACTTTGTTTTACTCGCGATACACTCGCGAGTCGCGAAAATATTCGCGAGATTGTAATTTGAACAAGTTTCACAATTTAATTAATCGAGCAGTTATATTGAGCATTTATCGGAAATGTCATTCGCGAATTCGGTTAAAGAATTTTCTACGTCCATGGTATGTGATGCCACTCGACACTCGCATACGCCTGACGAGAATCCACGATATCGATCCA
>NW_012034702.1:0-379 GCF_000956235.1 Wasmannia auropunctata | reverse complement strand
TAACATATATCACAAAAAAGCATTAAAAAAGCGCAACTAAATCAGAATAGATTAATTGTGAAATTGATGTTGAAATTCAGTACTCACGGTATTGCGGCGTTCTCCGATGTCGTTCGCCAGTCAAACATCTTCCGCTGCACTTATCCAATACCACAGTATCCGAGATTGATTCAGGAGCATCTCTGCATCATTCCGCGTCGATTGCATGTCACTTTGTTTTACTCGCAATACACTCGCGAGTCGCGAAAATATTCGCGAGATTGTAATTTGAACAAGTTTCACAATTTAATTAATCGAGCAGTTATATTGAGCATTTATCGGAAATGTCATTCGCGAATTCGGTTAAAGAATTTTCACGTCCATGGTATTTGATGCCACT
>NW_012034701.1:0-432 GCF_000956235.1 Wasmannia auropunctata | reverse complement strand
CTTTTGTATCTCGATTATGATATAAAAGAAACCGCGATAAAAGCGCCATTTCAATATTTCATTTCGCGATCAAGTAATTAACACGTAAATTTTATTACGTTGCTCACATGGGATAATATAGGAATAACATATATCACAAAAAAGCATTAAAAAAGCGCAACTAAATCAGAATAGATTAATTGTGAAATTGATGTTGAAATTCAGTACTCACGGTATTGCGGCGTTCTCCGATGTCGTTCGCCAGTCAAACATCTTCCGCTGCACTTATCCAATACCACAGTATCCGAGATTGATTCAGGAGCATCTCTGCATCATTCCGCGTCGATTGCATGTCACTTTGTTTTACTCGCGATACACTCGCGAGTCGCGAAAATATTCGCGAGATTGTAATTTGAACAAGTTTCACAATTTAATTAATCGAGCAGTTATATT
>NW_012034700.1:0-475 GCF_000956235.1 Wasmannia auropunctata | reverse complement strand
ACCAACCTATGTTCGAATAAGTCCAAACGGGTATTCTTACATAACTTTCCGGCATAAATTGTAATCAGGAAATACTTTTAATGCGCAAATAATGAAAATTGCTTGAATTTATTTTTTTTCTAAACATTAGATGTAAGTAAAACAATCTTAAATCGAATTAATATATATGCCTTTTTGTTAATACTATATACTTTCGATCATCAAAACGATATATGTCAAATCAATGTCTAATGATTTTGATGTACATTAAGTCATTTTGTTGCTGCATTGCTGCAAACATTATTTTAAATATTAAAAAATTGACTTTTAATAAACAAGTTTAAATATTTATTTCTTTATTATATTTTATTGTTTTGTAAAAATAATTAATAAGAAAAATATCTCATGTTCTGTCTGCTGTTAATACTAAACACATTTGTAAACCTTCTCTTCTTATATACATTACAATTTTTTATAATCTGAGATCGGAAGAGCA
>NW_012034699.1:0-5761 GCF_000956235.1 Wasmannia auropunctata | reverse complement strand
ATTATTTTATATTAATCAAAATTTTACTCTTTATTACATTGCTACTGTTAGGAATATTGCAAAAACCTTTGTTATTGCTTTTTTCAGGATTTAAAAAAACTTCTTGGACAGTCTTTAGAGGGTAAAGCTATCCTTCAAAGCTACGAAATAAATAAGTGTTTGGAAGAAGAAGATCGAACAGCCCTTGTAGATATTGTTACTAAGTGGTTACTTTTTCGTATTACTCAGTAAGTTATTTTATTAAAAGATATGTTTTAATGTGATTCTTGCTTATTTGTGTGTGAATAACAGTGGTTAAATTAAAATTTGTGATCTTTCTGATTAAAACTTAGCAAAATTTTGTTTTCTGTTTAAAAGGTTTAAAATATTCCTAGACTGATCTTGTTCCTTATTTTCTACTTACAGGCCAAAAAAATCTGAGTTAACTATATTGAAAGATAAGATTTTAACTCTATTTACAAATGAAGAGGTACTATAGTAAATAATTTTATCTGCATAAATCTTTTATTCATTTTATTAATAATTTATTAATATTTTAGAATGTTTATTATATTGCTCCAAAAGAAGAAGGAGGTAATCAATGTCTTGCTAGAGGAAAACTTTTTGATAGGACAAGAAATCTGAAAGAATGGATGAGAAAGAAAAATCTCCTTCCTAGAGTTAAAGCATCTAAACAGAATCCTTGTAATGAATCACCTGCTACAGAAACAGGTATTCTATTTGTTTTATATGTTGCATATAGATTACAATTTTTAAGACACAATTTAAAAACTAACTGGAAACTCGTAGAAAGCCCATATAATTTTTTTAGCTGGTAAAGAAGCTTAAATTTTTATTTAATTACTCACATATAATTAATCAAATTTGAATACTTTATCTAATAAATTAGATAGAAGCTTAATTGTTCTATGTGTTTTAATTATTTGCAATTGAATACAATTTTCTACAAAGTTGCCTCAACAATATGCATGTTTAATATTATGTTTATTTTTGTACAGTCAACTTTTACAACTTATAGTTTGGATCTTTTAAATTTTGAAATAGTCAATTTAATTTAAGTGAATATAATTGTTGAGGCAACTTTGTATTATAGAAAATTGTATTTAATTGCAAAAAATTAAAACACATAGAACAATTTAACTTCCATCAAATTTATTAGATAAAGTATTCAAATTTTGTTAATTATATGTGAATAATTGAGTAAAAGTTTAAGCTTCATTACCAGCTAAAAAATTTATATGGGATTTCTGAGAGTTTCTAGTTAATTTTCAAACTTTGTCTTAAAAATTGTAATCCTCTATAAAAAATAAGTTATATAAAAAGCTATTTTGCTTTTCTACTAGTTACCTAATACATTACTATTTCTTATGTGCAGCTGTTTCAATAAGACCCACAAATAATATAGAAATAGCTCTAAATTGGCTGAAAAATTTTCATGAACCATGGAATAAAGTAGAGGAAAAATGGACTGTAACATCTAAGTATAGACGAGATGTACTGATAGCTTCGAGATCTCAGGCTAAAGAACGACGTACAGAAAGTATGAAAGCTGCAGCTTATTTGGATGATTATAAAGTTCTTCGTCTCAGTCATGGTTACACATTAGTAAGGATTTTTGTTAATAAATTTAATGTTATTTTATGAACTAATGTTTTATTATAACTATGTTTTACTATAACTATATATACTAATGTTTTAATATAATATTTGTTCAAACAAAATATTACACATACACACACACATACTGACCATTCTTTTATTTTGTTTCATAGATTGAAATAGACTTTGTAATATCTTGTCAACCTGGTTTTGAAGATGCATTGATCACAAATTGGTCTTCATTTATTCAGAAAATTGATTCTATTTTAAAAAATAGTTCTTTTCTTATAAAAGATCCTGAAGGAAAAATGCTGCGGCAGCTTTACTTTAAGACTACCAACAAAGGTACAAATTATATGTATATTAACACTGTAAAATTAATTCTTGTTCATTATATTTATTATCAATATATTGTATTTGTAGAGGCAAAAGATATTTTACTCATGCAATGCTTATCTTCACTGCTACCTCCAAGTAGGCAGGTACAGCTTGGCACGAAGAAATTCAAACCCACAATTAAAGAAAGCAGAGATGCTTTTATTGTTAATGTTAAGGCAAGTTCTGTTAATATTTAACATTTGTAATTGTTCAATTGTTAATTCATGCATTTTAAATTAGTCAAATAATCTTTTGCAGATTCCCGGCCAAGTTGTAAATTTCATAACAGAAAGACGCGAAAAAATATGCAATCAATTTGGACGATCCGCTTCCGTACAGCCATATATTTTATATGTTGGCAAGGAACAAGATGTGATAGATGAAGTACTTGTTGTGATTGACAACTTCTGTTACAAGTTAGAAAGTTTCCAACATGCACTTGATGTGTGCTTTAAAACCTTTTTTGTTTTAGACATAGTTTTTACTGCTCAATGTGACCACGTATGGTTACTTATTCAAAAAGCTCTTTATGGCTTTACAACTACAGATGACATAAATATCCTTAAAGTAACAAGCTTCTTAAAAAAACTTGAATTAATGGATAAGGAAAACTAATTTAAATAATTGTTTAAGAAATTATTTACATTTTGAAGACTTTTATTTTTCAGACTTTTCTTTTTATTATATAACAGTTATAATTATGTAAAAAAGTGACTGCAACTTATTGTGATATTAAACTAAACAAACCTATAGTTGCTAAAACATCATACTGACAATAAAAAGAATGTTATCTATCTAATGAAAAATGATAATTGAAAGAACGTCGAATAAACGTCAAATGAGTCGAATGAACATTGATTCGACATTTTTTCAATCAATTATTTTTTGTAGAGTACCGTTCAGCATATTGTAATGAACATCTGTTCCTTTGTTATAAATGTAAAATTTCTTTAATAGTTTAATTATTTTATTTTTATCAGTAAATATTGCTCATATGAGACGAGAAAAGAATAATTAATATTTTGATTTAATTTTGATTTTATTTAGGTATTGCTCAGTGTGATGTTCACCTTTAAATAATCATTTTTAACGTAAGTATAAAAGTGCGTAATATATGTGTTAACGTCTTAAAGATTTTATTCCTTATAGTACTTATCTTCGTTACATATTTTTATCATGTTTGTGTGTTTTGTTTGTGATACATCTTTTCAAACATGTGATGTTCTGATGGCTCACATTAGGCTTTTTCATTCAGACAGATTGTTATCTAATGATTTCATGTGTGCTCAGCCAAATTGTATTAGAAAGTTTAGTCGATTGCATTCCTTGAAACGACACTTAGACTCTCACAATTCCTCATCTGTTACCATCAAACATCACAAACTTGAGAATGTAAATAATATTCCACAAAATAATGATATGATTGAGTTAAGGAATCTTAATGTATGTACCGATGTTCAAGTAACTAACACTAAACAGCAGTCTGATTTCACACAGTCTGATTTCATTACTTCAATCACAAACAATACACTTGCGTTTTTGGGTAAATTATACAGCATTGATAATATGTCCCGTTACCATGTTCAGTTTATTGTAGAAAATCAGATTGAAATGCTACATAATGGTGGCTACTTGGACATACTTGAGAACAAAATACTTGGTATACTTCAAAATCCAGTCCAAAAAGATAAAGCTCTTCAAGAGGTACGGCACATGTTTCATTGTTTAAGAAATATGTACTCAGGGCTTGAAACAGAACATCTCAGATTTAAAAATTTTATAGAATGTGGTGCTTACATTAAACCTGAAGCTTTTATTGTAGGCCATTCTGTAAGTTCAAAGCATTCATATGGATCTGTGGTAATGGAGTCAACTGATCTTTATGGTCAATTTATTCCCATGCGCTCAGTATTACGTGCATTTCTGGAATTACCAGGTGTCTTTAAAAAAATTATATCATATATGAATAAATTAGAAAGATCAGATGGCTCTATCATTGAAAATTTAATTCAAGCAAAATTATGGAAAGAAAAAATCAAGCCCAGGTTTCCTAATAAACTTCTGTTTCCTATTGGATGCTACTATGATGAGTTTGAATCCGGTGATACTTGCTCTCCTCATAATGGTGTTAATAAGATAGGTGGTTTGTACTATTTTTTACCGTGTTTACCACCTGAGGACAGAGCTTCTTTAGAAAATATTTTCACAGCTCAAATTGTATATGCACAAGATAAATATTTTGGAAATAGTGAATTATTTCGCCGCACTCTGCATGAGTTACAGTATCTTGAAACTGAAGGAATTACTGTGGTGGCAGATGGCAAAGAAACTCAAGTTCATTTTGCACTTGCTGTGTTTGTAGGTGATAATGAAGGCGTACATAATGTATTGGGATTTACTAATTCCTTCAATGCAAACTATTGTTGTCGAAGATGCAAAGTTCATAAATCTGTGTCTTATACTCAAACAAAAGCCGATCAGTCTCTTTTAAGGAATCGACAAAATTATGCTGCAGATGTTGTTATAAATGACCTCAGCAATACAGGTATAAAATCTTATTGTATATGGAATGATCTTTTGGCATTCCATTGTACTGAAAATATTGCTTATGACTTAATGCATGATCTTGATGAAGGATCATGGAATTATGACATGTGTTTACTAATTCTGAAATTAATTGAGCTGAAACGCTTTACTATTGATGAGTTAAATAATAGGATTCAGGGATTTGATTATGGCTATTGTGAGGCATCAAACAGGCCAGGTATACTTGAAATAAAAAATCTTAAAAAAAGAAGTCTTCCATTTACAGCTGCTGAGACACTGTGCTTTGTGAGGCATTTTGGTCTCATGATCGGAGATTATATTACAGTTGAAGATAAGCAACTATGGCGCTTTTATGAAGTCATTGTTGAAATTGTCAACATTCTTCTTTCTCCAACTGTGAGATGTAATGACAAGATACTTCTTAAAAGCTTGATAACTGAGCATCATTCTTTATATTTAAAGTTGTTTTTCAATGAGACTTTAAAACCAAAACATCACAACATGCTTCACTATGAAGAATGCTGTGAGGAAATAGGGCCTTTATTGTTTATGTCATGCTGGCGCTTTGAAGCAAAACATAGACCATCCATACGATATACTGGTGCCAATTGTTGCTATAAAAACCTACCTGAGACATTAGCTCAAAAAGCTCAATTGAAATTTTGTCAGCGTCTTCTTGCTCAAAAGGGTTTAGAACCGAAAATTACAGTATCGACTGGAAAATTCATTCGTACTAATACAGTTAAAAATTCTGATAATTTTATTCATCTTTTGCCCAATAAATTTGCCAATGAAATTTATGTTTTAAAATGGGCTGATGTGTTAGGTACCTATTATAAACCGGGAATGATTTTATTAGCTGGCTTTGGAGAAGAACACCCTGTATTTGGTCAAATAGAATTTATTTTATTTGAAATTGATACTAAGACTGTTTTTTTTATTTTGAAAAGTTTCGAGACTTTATCACTCTCTTCTTTGTATCAAGCATATGAAATTGTTCCTCTAGAAGAGTGGATTTTTATACAGCAGAAGGCACTTCAAAGTCATTTACCAACCTATGTTCGAATAAGTCCAAACGGGTATTCTTACATAACTTTCCGGCATAAATTGTAATCAGGAAATACTTTTAATGCGCAAATAATGAAAATTGCTTGAATTTATTTTTTTTCTAAACATTAGATGTAAGTAAAACAATCTTAAATCGAATTAATATATATGCCTTTTTGTTAATACTATA
>NW_012034698.1:0-711 GCF_000956235.1 Wasmannia auropunctata | reverse complement strand
TCCGATAGTCGGGAATGTGTTGTACTAATAATTTTCAATACTTATAGTAAGAGATAGTTTTAGCTCGTTCCAATAAACTTATACGCGAGTGAATTATTTTTAAAAGTTGTTTTGCCTTATATTTCTTCTTTATGGCTGTGCTAACTTTAAACTAAAGATAGCACTGTCATTGTTTTTTTTTTGCGAATCGGCTGGAGCAAAAAATTAGTTGTAACAGGACATAGGAGCAAAGTTAGCGCCTTCTTGTGTAAAACACGCGGCGTTATAAACTGCGTATGTAAGCATAACTGTAAGCATACGTTTGGTGGTTGCCTTATACTGACGGTTGATATTCCATTCCATATGATTCTTAATCGACGCTGCAAATAATAATATAAAGACAACAAAATCTAAGCGTATTCCGCTTTTTTTTACCAATGTCCTTCAGAACCTTTCGCAAATATCTCCATGTATCGCCCATTTTACTATGTCCCAAACTCATCTGATTGATGCGTCGGAAGGCACCCTTACGGCCAATAAACTACCCCTAGTGTCACTTAAAAAATTCTAACAGCGTCAAAAATGATTTGTAACATTTGCTCTTTGGCACACAACGACATATTCATGCCGAGAACGTGTAAAAAAAAAGCCGATTGAATTGATGCTTCGGAAGGCACCCTTACGGCCGCTAAACTACCCCTAGTGCCACTTAAAAATTTCTAATAGCGCCAA
>NW_012034697.1:0-5972 GCF_000956235.1 Wasmannia auropunctata | reverse complement strand
CAATCGTGGTCTACATTTGCAAAATGTTAGTGTGTTTCAAAATCAAGATAAAAAATGTTGCAATCGTTCTGTCCATCTCTATGTGTATATATATATATATATATATATATATATATATATATATACACACATGTTGCAAACGCATTATACACAAAGAATAGTTATCAATTATAAATCTATGCGAATCCATTATTCTGATTAGTTTTTTCTAAAAATTTGTAACTTTTTTATACGTTGAATGAAATGATGGAGAGGATCGATTTGGATGTAACATATTTCGTTAAAATGAAATAGAAATAGTCTCAATGTCTTTGATGAAAAGATGGATGAGTGAAATAGCGCGCGCGCGCACACAATCTAGAAAATATATCAGTGCATGTATGTATGTATGTATAAGAACGTACGTACATATAAGTGAGCAAGTAATTTAAATGAATCACTGTATATACATCGAGACGCGATAGGTCTCTCCTCCTACGTCTTTCGCTCTTCTCTTTCATTAATTTTTAGTCGACATCAAGGTCATCAACCTTACATCTTTCAAAGTAACACACGTGCGATGCGATGTGGGGATTGGGGCCTGAAGAAGCAGAGGACCGTAGGGAAGAGGAAAGGGGGCCTGTAGAGTCTTAAAGGCTTTAGGGGTCTGGGCGAGGGCTAGAACCAATCCTTTCGTTTTGACGATTCACGGAGCTCATTTCGTCCTTCATGGCCATATATGTGGCCAGCTGGACTTGACCTATATATTATTATGCTATTGGCGTACAGATGCAATGCGAGTCGTTTTGCGAATGTACCCGCAGGGCTTTACCGAGGTCAAGCCTGGTTAAGTATATTGTCGTAAGTCCTTCCTACCTGTGTAAGTATATTGTGTGTGATATGGTCTGATACTCAACGACGATAGAGATGCGTAACATAAAATATGGTAAACAATTTGTGACTAGCGATAGGATATATCCGAGGGTATCGATATTATTTGTATATTTTATGTTATTTACGTTCGAAATTTTATATAAATTTTTGGTTTAACAATTGTTCGAAATTATTAAAAATTAATTTTTATCATTTTAATTATAATATTTACACGTGTGTGCGTGGATATAAGATAATTTCAATTCTTTTTCATATCAGAGATACATTTATATTACAAACTACCTTTCCTTCGCTCAAGGTTTAATTCCCGAGTGCCCTTCGATTATTCGCCGAAAGTCTCATTCTTGACCGGTATTCAAGAAGGCCACAAGATCACGGTGCAGCTCTACCACGCACCGAACTTGGCCGCGGCTATAAAACGGATCGCGGGCAGTGTGGAAGGTCAGTGAGCGACGAGTTCGCGTTCAGCTCTCGATCAATTTTCATCTTTGTACTTTGCATAACAACTTCTTTTTTTAACTCAGTAAACATCAGCATTAGAAAGAAGAAAATGATTTACAATTAGCAATGGTATATTATATATTATATTTTTCATGTAAAAATACACAAGAAAACACATCTAAAATGTAAAGAAGGAATAAAATCGCGCGGTTAAAGTTGTCAACTAGTTATTTTCTTACAACTCGGAGAGATAGTGATCGCGATCTATTTTGACAAAAATATGGAGTTTCAAGTATCTCTAGACTTAAAGGAGCAGATCAACCTGCAGTCTTCACCTGCGCGCATGAAGAAATCTGAAACGAAGGACAGCATTTCCTCCGTAGATAGCGACGTAAGCCTTTCTTTCGACCGAAGAGGTTCCAAGAGTGATGAGGCTGATTTGTCGGATTATGATGATGAGATCCGGTTTATAGAGAAGATCGATATCGATCAAGATTCGGGTGCGGATTCCGTGGATGACGCTACGTCGAAAGAATTGAAAAAGCAGAAACAAGTGGATGATGTTGGACTGTTGGAATCTCCAACAGAATCAACGAAATCGACGGTTTCAACGACGATCGAGAGAACGACCAATGATTTCGTGCCACCGAATGATGAGTTAGCCGACAAAATATGCGCTCAGGTGGAATACTACTTTTCTGACGAAAATATCATAAAGGATGCATTCTTATTAAAACACGTTAAAAGAAATAAGGAAGGCTACGTATCTCTTAAATTAATATCCAGCTTCAAAAAGGTGAAACATCTCAGCAGGGATTGGAGAGTAGTCGGAATTGCTTTAACGAGATCTAAGAAGCTCGAGCTTAATTCACAAGGGACGAAGCTGCGTAGAGTGAATCCTTTACCATTCTTCGACCAGACAGCTCCTTCCAGGACCATTTTAGCGGCTGGATTACCGCTAGAGGAATTAACGGTTGAATCTGTCGCCGAGATTTTTAAGCCTTGCGGCGAGATAGCATTGATAAGGGTGCTCAAACCTGGACGTCCTGTACCTCCGGAGGTAAAACATCTTGTAGTCTCTTTTAAATGGCAAAAACATTGCACGTTAATGGAATAAACAATTAAGTAGCTTTCGAGTATTCGTTCTGCAATGCGATATTTGCTCAATTTATAAATTTTTCTATTTAGATGTATTTTCAAATATAGATTTAATTGATATATGATATATGCATAATATATACAGATTTAAATAATTAGATTAAATTTAATTCGCAAATGCATGGCCTTTCGCATCGTTTTAGATTGCTTATTATAACTGAAAAAGTGTCCACAGTCGAGTCTTTAGCTAATTGTAAGAAAAAGATAATTGCAAATTGGTCCAAGAATATGCTTACGAATTTCAACTCTGTCTTGTCGTAGGTACTTGAGAAAAAAATATCTACCTATTGCATAATATATAAAGATGTGGTACAGCGAGTATACATATACTTTTAAGAACAATTTCATTGTTAGTGTTATTATACGCTTGTCTCTCCTTTTTACATTGCTGTTACCACATATTTTCTTCGATCGGTTTTCTTTTTCTTAAGTTTTTGAGAATACAAGGTAAAAATGCGCATAAAGAAACGTATAAGTAAGAAGACTACTAATTATCTTAATAGAAAAATTAATGTTATTCGCGTAATTCCTAGTGTCACAATTTTCTCAATTATACTGTTGACAATCCAACAGACCGGAACATTGCCCGAGATCATTGATAATAACTAACAATATCTCGGCTAATGCTTGTTTATTGCGTTTCCACACTGTCGCCTATTAAATTTTCCACAAATGCATTCTACCGTGACATTATACAATAACAGAATAGATCGTCACTGTGACGTAACGTTCTTGCACTGCAATTAACTTATAATATGATATAACATCCATCCACTAACAAGCTATAGTTGAGCTCCATAAGAGCTAAAATATATAAGGTTTCCACTGCAGTGGTAGATTATTCGATTGAATCAATCGTTGCGTCAGCTAGTACTATAAATATGATATATATTTATATTTTTAATTTTTTTCACGTCTTTAGAAAACTTACCTTTTTCAATTGTTTTACCAGAGTAACAGAGATGTTAAAATTTTTTTTTCTAATTTGTAAGAGATTAAATTACGTTTATAATATTATATAATGATCCGCGCGCGCTACATCAATGCATGCATATATATAAAAATAATCAGTCACAAATGATCATTACGTGTACAAATTTCACTTTGCGTAATACTCTTAACACTCAATGACAGTAGATTTAATAAAGTCGAAACGAAAAATAAAATTTTGGCAATCGTTACTCGTATATAGGTACGACAGGCAATCGCTAAAAGGCCAGAATGGAATTCTATCGAGGAGTACGCCATGGTCGAATTTACGGATTCAGTTTCCGCGCGAATCGCCACGCAAATGACTTTGGGTGACGCAAAAGTATTCGAATTACGTCACTCAGTTGATAAGAAGAAGAAGCACCAGCTTACCAAAAAATGCACCCTCAATAGAGTAGCAAGAGAAGACAATTACAACTCATCCAGTTGTCCCAGTGGATCCGAGCCTGAGGATGGGAGAGTAAGGCTTAACAGAAGCTTTCAGGGATATCCGATGTATCATATTCATAATACAGGTTATCCTTTTCAAGGTATCATATCACAAGAAAATGTCGTTTGTGTAAAATATCAACTGCATACACCAACATTACTCTTTTCATCTCGATTTTGAGTTCATATTCTTTCTCGTAACATTTCTTTTATCATTTTGTTACAATTTCTTTGACTTTTGATATTAGATTTTTTGAGATTAAACATATATTACCCGCGTTAAAATTAAAGCTGTGAAATGCTTTTTTGATCATTATGTTACGATCATTTTTGACGAAATTACTCTCTTTTGAAATTTATTTAATAAATTTAAATTTAATAAATTAAATTTTGCCTATTTTTAGCGATCAGAATAAGTGATATATCCTTTAATTTTGGCGCGGAGTGTATCTGAAATCTTAAAGATTTTGTTATAGTAAAAAAAGAAATTTGTTTTCTCCGTTTTTCATTATCTTATTTCCATCCCACGCGTGCATGAGAGTTGCGTGTAAATAGAAAAAAAAATTAAAATTAAAATCGGTGTCGAGTCTCGACAGCTTTATCGTTGGGAGAAAAGAAAAATACGATTAACGACTGATCATTGTAGAATTGATTGTATAATAATTGTAATACCTGTAATATATATTTTAATGTTATATAAAATTGTTAGAAAATTATAAATAATACAAAATATAAATAATACGAATAGAATTGATCGAAAGAAAATGTCGTTTTTTTCCACTTATGCTACAAGATTTGTTAATCAATGATGCTTTGTAGAACAAAACACTTAACTATCTTTCTTATTATAGCTGGATTACCATTATCGGACACATGTTTATCTCGTAAGCTCTCATCCTGCTCTATATCAAGTTCCGAGAACGGTTTTATGTTTCGGCGTTTGTCTTCTTGTTCCGGTTCCGGTTCCGGTTCCAGCTCAGACTCTAGTAGACGTTACTCCACTTGTTCGTCTGGTTCTGAAGCAGCTATCCTTCATCCAAGTTACTCAAATAATTTCTTTCGTCACGAAAGTCGTCGTTACTCCTGCTGTTCTTCTATTGGTTAGTAATCATATATATCGTATATACACATAAAATTGTCACGATGGACTCATCTATCGTAAGACAATTACTTTTCACCCATAATACGTTTTATCTCATAGACTTTCCTACGTGTTACATAAAATACTAATTATGTACGTTTATTTGAAGCGATGCAATCAATTTATAGATTTGCTATTTATCACAGGTACTCCGATGGATTGCCGGGGAAGCTGCTATATCACAAATCGTCGTGGATCGGCTGACTATGGTCCGAGAAGAGTCTCAACATACAGTCGTGATTTCGACATGAATGTCAGGAGATCATCTTTATGCTCTACGAACTCGGAACAAAATATATTTTATCGAACGAGAAGCAACAACAGTATCGCGATGACGCATGTACCTGAGAACGTGACGAGAATGCCATCAGGACCCGATGGCACTCGCGGTTTTTTCATTCGAAGAATATCAACGCCTCTAGAATCTGCTCATCGAATATAAAAAAATTATTAATGATAAGAGGACATGCTAATACAATATCGATTCGGTATTGATATATTATACAAATCGAACAAATCAAGTTAGCAATACATTTAATATTTCTCACAGTTTATCCTCATGAAAATATAATATTGAAAATTATTAAATTGATATTATATAAAACAGTTTTAATTTATCACTGCAGGCCGTATCTATTTTTATATTTAGTACCATACAATCTATGTAATTCGTAATTGTGACATTGATGAATAAGCAATCGAATAAATGATAAATATCTAAATTAAATTCGATTAAAGTAAAATTGAGAACATGTAACCTGTGTGAGTTCTTGAGCGCGATATAGCGATTATTATCCGATAGTCGGGAATGTGTTGTACTAATAATTTTCAATACTTATAGTAAGAGATAGTTTTAGCTCGTTCCAATAAACTTATACGCGAGTGAATTATTTTTAAAAGTTGTTTTGCCTTATATTTCTTCTTTATGGCTGTGCTAACT
>NW_012034696.1:0-753 GCF_000956235.1 Wasmannia auropunctata | reverse complement strand
GACCCAATTGAATTCTAATGGAGGAAAAGAACGTAAAGACTGTTGACACGACCTGCGTCGTGCGATCCTACCTACTCATTCGACATCCATTTCTTATACGTAGTCTCTCGCTATGGGAGACATCCGCGCTCAAGACGAACTAATTAATCATCAGAAACGCATATACCCTTTACAATCCCCTGTTCATGGCAATTTAACGGATTCTTTAGCAAATTACACTTCAAGCGACTTCACGAACTAGTTAAAACCTATTTTCCGTTTCAAATCAGTTTGTGCTGGTATTCACGCTCTACACATCATTAGAAATTGTGAAAAATTTTATAAATAAGACTTATTTTTCTTTTTAGAAGTTAAATATTCTTCTGTAAATGTTATTTTAAATTATTTATTTTTTTCTAATTTGTTTTTTATTTGTTTTAACGAAAACATTGACTCATTATTATTTGTAAAAACATTTTTTTCAGTATTAAAATTTTTGTATAGAATTTTATTTTAAGAAAATCGTGATCTAAAACTGTTAAATTGTTTAATAAGATAAATTAGTGGAGTGAAAAATACGATTAAGTTTCCGACAAGAAAAGATTGATTTTTAATTAATACTGCAAATCTTTTTAGCGTGTATCTCATTGTATAATGTTTCATTTTTTTATTATTTAATTTTGTCTCTACATACGCCAGCTTCATTACGTTCGAAGGTACAGCTTTCCCATTGCTGTATAACAGAATGATGAGAAAGGAGTTACGAACTTCAAA
>NW_012034695.1:0-461 GCF_000956235.1 Wasmannia auropunctata | reverse complement strand
AGCCCGCTCAGAGATGTGTATAAGAGACAGGAATTATGGATGTCGAAAGTAGAGACTTTAAGCTTTGAAATGCTTTTTTAATAATTCCGATACGATCATTTTTGACGAAGTTACACTTTATTGAAATTTGCCTATTTTTAATGATCAGAATGGATGATGCTTTAATTTTGCTGTCGAGTGTATAAATGCTCCAAGTTCTCTGAGGAATTTTAAATATGGTGTATGTAATTTCTTCTATGAATCTCTAAGATTTTTATTTGATTTCTTCTATGAATTCTTGAGGAATTATAGATCAGAAAAGATAAATACTTAAAGAATACTTTGAGAATTCTGTATACTAGCTGAGTGATATCTTACGTAATACTCGATTTGGTTTTTAATTTAAGAATACATATATATTAATAATATAACTATTAAAATACATATATATAATAAAATACATATATATTAATAATATAACT
>NW_012034694.1:0-592 GCF_000956235.1 Wasmannia auropunctata | reverse complement strand
ATTCCATAATCATTATGGCAAAAATCAGTAATAATTTTGGTATAAGATTTTAACAAAAAAAAAGAAATTTTGTTTTTTTTACGATTATATATTATTTTTTATAATTTGTGTTCACCATTTTGTATATTTTCTATTTTATTAATTACAATTACGCAAATTACAATTTTTGAAAACGCATAGCATTGATGAGATTCGAACCTAAGATCCCTAGAATATCAGACTTATACGCTAACGCTGAGCTAATGAATACTTTACACAAAAGACTTATTTTTTCTATTATTTTAAGATAGTGTAATAAAACTATCAGTTTTCATTGTCAATATTACCTTCTACAGTAATGGCAATTATGGAATCTCATATGATTAAATAATAAAACTTATTAATAATTATGTATTTTTTCATCAGACAATAGCGCTTACAAACTTAATTTTTAGATATTATATTGTATTTTTCAACAAACGTTACTTTTTTAGTAAGCATCGACGTATTAAAATTATATAAGTTGAGAATAAACGAAAATTCGATTCTTATGGCAGTGTACACGTACAAACATATCGCATTATTGTCAATTATTATTGCCATACAATACTGC
>NW_012034693.1:0-424 GCF_000956235.1 Wasmannia auropunctata | reverse complement strand
TGAATGACTTGTGTTGCAGTAGTAATGGTATCTGGTTGCTACAACTAGATCGTTTCTTGAACATTTAATCACGAATCTTTTAATGGCAACTACATCATTTGGTTGGTTTAAATAGAATATCTTAATGTGATATACAAGCATTGAGAGTCGAAAACCAGTAATGGTTATTGCATTTTTGCTCACTCTCAACTTTTAATCTGTCTTACATTAACTATTATGTGCTATTAGAGTAAGACTTATATAGAGTAAGACTTATTATCGATCTGGTATTGGATCAATATTATTCCATAATCATTATGACAAAAATCAGTAATAATTTTGGTATAAGATTTTAACAAAAAAAAAGAAATTTTGTTTTTTTTACGATTATATATTATTTTTTATAATTTGTGTTCACCATTTTGTATATTTTCTATTTTATTAA
>NW_012034692.1:0-420 GCF_000956235.1 Wasmannia auropunctata | reverse complement strand
GTTCAGGGGTGTGGCTTAAGAGACAATAGATAGGAGATTTTGAGAAGGGTTGAGCTTCTTTTGCCTCCAGGTTAGGTACAATGAGATCACCCGTTCAAGAAACATGTTTCCTCGTACCGACTGTGTAAAATACGAATTCTTACGATAGACTACATAATGCCGTATCTGTCGCTCAACATGGTTATTCGTTAATGCCTGGGTCATCCAAAAATGTCCACATCATTGGCTCGGATTTTATAATACCCTTTACCGTTCGTGAAGCTCCTTTTGCTTCAAGTATATAAGATATTTTTATCATGCAGTACTGTTCGTAATTCTTTGGCTTAACTTTGAAATACTAATTTCATTTTCTGATAAAGCGTTTTTTAATGCAAACAATCCATTAGCTGCATCTTTTAAACAATGGCAGATCGGAAGAGC
>NW_012034691.1:0-1542 GCF_000956235.1 Wasmannia auropunctata | reverse complement strand
CCGAAGAGGAACTCAAAAATGCTGGCTATAAGTACAAAGTTGGTAAATGTCAATTTGCTGCAAACGGCAGAGCAAAAATCACTGATGATGCTGAAGGATTCGTGAAAGTGCTGACTTGTAGCAGAGCAGATACAATACTAGGTGTGCATATCATAGGAGCATACGCTGATACGCTAATCAACGAAGCAGCGGTTGCAATGGCATATGGCGCAGCAGCAGAGGATATATACAGAATTTGTCACTCTCATCCTGATATAAATGAAGCCTTTCGAGATGCGTGCATCGATGCTTTCTTTAAAAAATAATTGTGGACCTCGGTTCAATCATTGAAAAATGGTATGAGTGGCTGAGGTGCAACAGATCTTATTCACCAAACACTTTAGAGTCATACATGAGGGACTTGAAGGATCTTGTAAGTTTCCTAAATACTCACATTGGTGGAGAAGTAAATGTCGGCACTTTGGAAAAATTGAGCGTACCTGAGTTAAGAAGTTGGCTTACCTCTCGTTACGCAAGAGGTGTGAATGCAAGATCTAACGCTCGTGCATTGTCAGTAATCAGAAATTTTTTCAAGTACATAAAAAACAACTACAATATAGACAATGAAGCTGTATTTTCCTTATCAAGGCCAATTCAGAGAAGAACTCTGCCCAAAGCATTATCAATATCTGATATAAAAACTTTAGTAGACTTTTTCTTACATAACCACTATTTACACGGGGCTCACTCTTCTTTGTCATTCCAGTGCTTGACACTGGAATCCAGAAAAAAAGAAGAATGGATCCCAGTGTCAAGCACTGGGATGACAGGAGGCAACGCAAAAACTTTAGTGAAAGAAACGGAATTATCTAACCTGGGTGAACCTTGGGTGGTCAAAAGAGAGATTGCAATTATTGTCCTGCTGTATGGCACAGGTTTAAGGATTAGTGAGGCGCTAAGTCTTAAGGTTAGTGATGTCAGCAGCGAAAACCTAATAATTACAGGTAAGGGAGGTAAACAAAGGCAGGTATTTATTCTTCCGGTAGTAAAAAAGTGCATACAAGAATATATAAAAGCTTGTCCTTACCTTGGCATTGACGATGAAGCACAATATCTCTTTGTGGGAGTAAGAGGAAAAAAGTTGGGAAGAACTTACGTCGCTAATCGCTTGCAGAAAATAAGGAGAACGTTAAACTTGCCAGAAATTTTATCTCCACACGCATTCCGTCACAGTTTCGCCACTCATTTGCTTCAAGAAAATGTTGACATAAGGTCTATACAACAACTGCTTGGTCATTCGAGTCTTGAGACCACTCAAGTTTACACTCACCTCAATTATCAAGATGTTTTTAACATGTACAAAAATTTTCAGCAGAGTTTGGAGAAGAAGCCAAAACCTTAACTTCATTCTAAACTGATAACATGTATCCGTTCAGGGGTGTGGCTTAAGAGACAATAGATAGGAGATTTTGAGAAGGGTTGAGCTTCTTTTGCCTCCAGGTTAGGTACAATGAGATCACCCGTTCAAGAAACATGTTTCCTCGTACCGACTGTGTAAAATAC
>NW_012034690.1:0-496 GCF_000956235.1 Wasmannia auropunctata | reverse complement strand
AGCTGCTTATTCATTTTTTATCAATATGTTATCCTTAGAAAAGAAAAATAAAAAAAAATAATATTTCTGATAAAAGAAGAGGAAAAATACAAAAACATCAATAAATAACCGGTGAGGTTCAATTAACGATTAACGTATGAGTAAATAATCGGGGTATAAATTTCCTTTCAAAAGAAAAAATACACATTTTTAGTAAATATATTACATATTTATTTAAATCAATACTTCTTTTATGTATATTTTACATATGTATATTCAATTTTGCTTAATTGTAGCAAATTTATGTTATAGATTATAAAGTACATATGTTCTGTTTTTTACTTAATGTAATTACATTTTTAATTAAGTCTGTATGAAAATTAGATCTACAAATATATCAATTAATTTACAATGTACATAAGTCTTGTTATTTTAATATTTTCTTAAACAGTAATTACTGGTAATTGTTCAACTAGTGCTGTACCTCCATGGAAAGAACAGATCGGAAGAGCACACG
>NW_012034689.1:0-555 GCF_000956235.1 Wasmannia auropunctata | reverse complement strand
GACGTGTGCTCTTCCGATCTGTTAAAATACGCTTTTATTTTAGCTAATAAAATTGTATCTTGCAACAAATATATTTATCTTTAAAAAGTAAAAAGTATTTTAACAGGAGTAGCTAAGAAAAGTGACATAAGAAAAGAATGATTTTGCTGAAAAATTTAAAAGTTTTGCTGGATATTCCTCAATAGAATTAGCTAAACATTATTTGATTTTTTTCAGCAAATATTTTTTGCTGTAGCGCCTAAATTTTAACAACTAATAAATTTAGCTTTGGCAGTAACAATATTAGTTGTCCCTATATTTTAAAAACACGCATTAGCTGCCACGGCTATATTTTAGCTGCGTTGGCCAATCCTTTCTCTGCCTGTGACGCACACACACAACATCAGGCTATATCAAACATCCGCACTCTTCAACAACTGCGGCTAAAATTATGCCACTCAACATGGCTGTTCGAAAAGGTTCACACTATGTAGTTCAACAGTTGTCCGATAAATGGCGTCAATGGGGAGGCTGCAAAAAATCAGTCCGGGAACTTATGGACCGCACTGTGTATAT
>NW_012034688.1:0-2853 GCF_000956235.1 Wasmannia auropunctata | reverse complement strand
AGATTAAACCAATTTTCTGACAATGGAAGAGGGCAATAGAACTTTGATGTCATTGTGATAAAAAAGGTCTATAATCGTCAAATGTCTGTTCGAATGGTAAGACATACTGAACTGATTTGTTTTTAATTATTATTGTGCTCTATTTATAGCGCTAACTCATATTTGTCGCTTTTTTCCATTTTTATTTGTTAGATTTGTGAATCTCATTTTGAATATAGGTTAGGTTTAAATTGAAACCTCGCTTCGTGTGAAAAGTTGTAAATCTATGTGGAACAGCGCTTTGAATAGATTTACAATTTTACATTTTGCTAAGAGCATTAATATAAATTATACATGCAATTAACTTTTTCTAATTGTTTTAATCTAATATCGTTTGACAATTGATATACGATAAGCATTTAAAAAGAAAATTTTTAAATATTAATTGTGTTTTGAGTATTTGGTATTAATTGAAAGATGATCAATAATAATGTGCATTTTTGGAATATTATGTTTTTTTATTTAAAAAAAGATAAGAGTGCAACTGAAAAAAGATTTATACCGTGTTCAAAGAGGATGTCAGACAAACGTAATTTGCCAAAACGTAATTTGCTAGATCTGTGCTGAAAATTTTGATTTTAATGCATCATACTTGAGATGATAAATCGATGTTGATGACGATAAAATTCAGATTTTAATTAAAAATAACTCGCATTATTCGATTTGCTTGCAGAGATTCTCAAAATATCGCAAACAGCCGTTGTCAAACATTTACACATGCTACGTAATCAGCACTTACATAAATCAACTCAATATTTTTGCAATTTAAATATCACATAATTTGTCGGAAAAAATTAGATAGGACAAATTTCTGTATGCGATTTACTGTTAAAGATACATCTTAATAAAACAGAATAAAAATTATTCAAATTTAATAAACAATTATATTCAGGCGCATATAAATGAAAATTGAAATTACATACATTACAAACGAGCTATTGAGCCAACGTTAGTTGTTTTATACGAATTTCTATTAAGTATTTTGTTGAATATTATTATGCATTGTTATATTATTAGATAAAATTGTAAAGCTAATCTGATTGTGACGTAATCTAATCTAAATTTCTGACAAACGTCGATCACTTTATGTTGGTCATCTTCAGTGTTAACATAAGAATAATATTAATATAGTATGTATAATAAAACAATATAATAAAAAATTATTTAAAAAATTATACGCATGTTATACAATAAAATTGTTTGCATTGAATTTTTCGTTGTTTATTTTTGTTGGTTCATCAATTGACGTCACATTATGTTATGTTTTCCATAGTTTTACATTTTTAATTCTATCAATTATTACAATAATTTGTGGGTCTAAGGGATCATGCAAGAGAGATAGATAGATAGATAGATAGATAGATAGATAGATAGAGAGAGAGAGAGAGAGAGAGAGAGAGAGAGAGAGAGAGAGTCGGTCAATTAGTATTTTTTTAATAAGATATTAAATAAATTAAATAAATAGATTGAACTTAATCAAACTGTAAAATTATATAACGAAATAAATAAATAAAAACTATTAAATTATATTCGTTTTTTTATATAAAAAAATTACATAAACAAATTAATATAAACTTAATTTAAAAAATATAAAGAAATAATTGTAATTAGTCAAAAATCGATAAAATATAAATGAACTTACACGTTAAGATTTAAAATTGGTACAAAAATATTTACAATTAATCACGTCAATGTTTGTTAGCTTTGAATTGTATCAACTCTGTGTTTTACAATATTGCTTGAAGGAGTGATGTGATAAACAATTGTAAATATCAGGAAAGGTAGCAGGATGGTTGGCATTATAGTGGATAAAAAGAGAAGTAGTATCACTAGAGAGAGAGAGAGGAAGCCAAGAATGGAGAGATATATGCGTCGAGGAATAATTATATATCATTCTGTTTGTTAAGTCCCTTATTTTGTTTTTAATGTACATATATTATTTCAGATATATTTCTTTTTATTCATGAAGCTTCACTGTCTAACAATTTCCACCTGTTTCCAAATCAAACTTATGTTTTTCTTTTAAGCGATATAAAACTACTGATGATGGAGAACCATTTTATATATTAATTAATATTGGACTTATGGTCCCTTTTTCTTGTTCCTTATTCCTAATTGACTCTTAGTCTGTCCGACATAAGTGGCTTTGTAATCCAAGTAATTAATTCTATAAACCACAAATAAGTGACATCTCATCTTTTCTAGTTGTTATAAATTTTTTTAACGTGTGGGATGGTGTACGCTATCTGACAATTGAGTTTGACGATGGAAATTGAAAAAAACTTTTCTGAAACGGAGCTTACATACAGAATAGTAAAGAATTTGTTAGATTGGAATGCATTACTTGTGTGACAGACATTATTGTTAAATAGGCTTTTTAGTCTATTTCTAGTAGTAAAATTTAATAGGTAGTTAATTAATAACACATTGTTGATTATTTTAATGAAATTTTTTTGGTGAAAACTTGGATGTGCTAATAAAATTATTTTATTACCACCATATAATAATATATAAAATTATTATGGTAATAAAATAATAATAAAATTATTTTATTACCACCAATAATAATGCTTTTTTTGTGGATGACTGGACCAAGTACATAAAAAATGTCGCATATTACATTCTTTCTAAAACTAAAAACAATTTTTTTGAAATAATTTAAATATACAATTATTTAAAAATTATTTAAAAATTGGTTGATCAAAAATAATCGTGAAATCAATAAAATTAGCCAAGTTATTTAAAAAAAGCCAAGTTATTAAATTAGCCTTATTATTAAAAAAAGATCTTGAAAAAACTTATTTGTGAAAAACA
>NW_012034687.1:0-757 GCF_000956235.1 Wasmannia auropunctata | reverse complement strand
GTGTGCTCTTCCGATCTTTTGGTTTTTTAGGTATCCTTCCAGAATTAAATATTGTATATATTGATGTAAAAGAAACAACGACATTTAAAAGTTTTTTCAATATGCAAATAGTAAATATTAAATAAAAAAAGAACAAGAAATATTTTAATGGTTATACAATGTAGTTTAACTAATTCATGTAATAACGAACGCGTTAATAGTTAGCAATCATATTTGTTTTTTTAGAATGCGTCTATTTTGATATTTATTTATATTTATTGATAACTTCATTTTATCACTATTTTCCTTGCAATAAAAACAAAAAAACTTAAATGAGATCAAACGGAAAGTTTGATATTTCGTGGAACAGAAAATTGGTATGCATGTAAGCGCGGTTATCCGAACGCATGATACTATCGGCTCGAAACTCGGAAATTCTTGTGATATTGACATTGTCATCCTGGGATATCTGTCTCTAATTAATTCCAAGATACTTTAACATTGTTAAAATTTCGCACAATGGTTGTCGGACACTCTGTAGATTTCAAACCGCGCATAGCGACCGCCGGGCTTGTTTTATCATGGCAAACTGAGGGATACCGGTGATTTATTAGCACAGGCAAGCAAATCTTTGTCGCATGGAAACAGAATAAACGAATGGAAAAAAGAAATGCGCAAATGATGCAGCCGCGAGCATGTTATGGGGCGATAAAAGATTACCGACGGCGGAGAGTGTGTAGTGTAGCGCGGATGCAGAAGATGAGTCTGCGCACGGAAA
>NW_012034686.1:0-543 GCF_000956235.1 Wasmannia auropunctata | reverse complement strand
GCGTATCAAGTGCTCGATGTAAACTAGGCCTATGGTGATGGCAGCCGACGAGAGTGCCAGTCGATAGTGTGAGAGTGACAGTCATGCAGTTTGGGGACGTCTGTCTCATTTTAACGATATCATTAAAGTGAGATAGACATCCCTAAGCTAGTATGGCTGTCGCTCTTGCACATGGACATAGGAATATAAGGGGACAGAGCACAAAGTGAGGGAGTGAAGCCGAAATGCGGGGGAAAGTCCGCTTGGTTCACTCTTATTGGTCCCAATTCATCCCCTCCCACAGCAAAAGCATTTAAGTCTCTGGCGCTATTCATTTATAACGCGATATCTAAATTACCGATGATATTTGAAATCTGTTTGCGCAGTAATTAAATCTTAAAAATGGACTAAACTAATACAATTGTTTAAAATCCATTATTTATCAATCGGATGACGATAACGTACGATGATCCACCTGTTTGGCAATTGTTATTTAACATTAATAAACCGAACGGAACAAGTCCTAAATCTCTCACGCTATGGCCATTTGTTTATATAAAGCGA
>NW_012034685.1:0-888 GCF_000956235.1 Wasmannia auropunctata | reverse complement strand
TAACNCCGGTCGCGCTTCTCTGATAATCTAGGACTCTAGTTATACTGTGGTCGCGCTTCTCTGATAATCTAGGACTCTAGGTGGAGGTAGAGTCCTAGATTATCAGAGAAGCGCTAGAGTCCTAGATTATCTAGAGAAGCGCGACCGGGTGTTTACGAGTCCCTGACTTTGGACACGCAAATGGCCAATCATAAGAGTTGATTTATCGCTATTATAAATGGCTGCCGAATAAATCAAACTTATGATTGGCCATTCGACGCCATTTTTAATATTTTCTAGTACTTTTGCGATACTGCCATAAGCCGGTCGCGCTTCTCTAATAATCTAGGACTCTAACCCAACCTAGAGTCTATCAGAGAAGTGCGACTGGTGTTACGAATCCTGATTGGCCATTCGACGCCATTTTTAATATTTTCTAGTACTTTTCCTATACTACCATAAGCCGGTCGTGCTTCTCTGATAATCTAGGATTATAATCCAACCCTGCTTTAACCCAATGAGATTAGAGATATATATTAGCGTGAGCCTCAATGGCCTAGTTTACACCGAATACTTTATACGCGTACTAACTAGAAACTAATAGAAACTTTCTATTAAATTATCTTAATTTTTACAATGTATTTAAAGAATGATGTATTAAGCTGATACACTATATGCATTAATATGATTAATTAAATACATATATCATGTATAAGTTTATACGCATCGTTGAAATGAAGATAATTTAATAGAAAGTTTCTAGTTAAATACGCGTATCAAGTGCTCGATGTAAACTAGGCCTATGGTGATGGCAGCCGACGAGAGTGCCAGTCGATAGTGTGAGAGTGACAGTCATGCAGTTTGGGGACGTCTGTCTCATTTTAACGATATCATTAAAGTGAGATAGAC
>NW_012034684.1:0-608 GCF_000956235.1 Wasmannia auropunctata | reverse complement strand
TTTAAAAAAAGAAAAAATATACGTCAAGTATACATAAAAAATGTCGCGTAATACAACTGGAATGTGCACTGCTATACTATGTCCATAAGCGAAAAACGATCTTGAGATAGCATGATGTGAAAGGCCATTTCTCTCTTTTTAATAGGGTTTCAAGATTTGTTCGGATTTAACGCTATCCGGATATTCATTTATCCGGATTACAAATAAATGTAATGTTGCAAATTCGACGGGATATTCGGATATTCGAATTTTCTAAGAACCCGAATAATAGAAGTGTCGGATAGCTATAGATTGGATAGCTGATATCGGTCTACTTTTTTATCTTATTTTTATTTTATTTATATTTTATTGACGTTATAATATTATATAACTGTTGAAAACGTGTGTAAGACGATGAATTCAGATTCGGATTTGGAGGTCTAGCGAGTGCTGCCATCGCGCACATTAATTTCGATGCATAATCGGTATGCGCAAACAACAATACCTAGCTACCGGCTCATTTGGAATTTCATCACTTTCCTCAACACAGGCAGAACCAGGCAGAACGCTCCGAAGTTTCACGGTGGTAACAAATGCCAAAAAATTATAAGTCTTCGCCCATGTTTTTA
>NW_012034683.1:0-406 GCF_000956235.1 Wasmannia auropunctata | reverse complement strand
AATAGATTGTAAAATATATAGATGCAAACAATATATTGATATCTTTATTTTCCTGCTTGCTTATAAATATAAAAATACGATATATTTTGTATACACATATATAATATATATAAAATATATTTTGTTAAAATACGATTTAAATATACTATATATATTAAAAAATCTACTATCATTAGTCAACATTTACTAAAAAAATTATTTAATCTTTATTTAGAATTCTCTTCATCGGATTTCTCCATTTTTTGTGAAAAAATATTTGTTTCAACTTTAACAGGATTGTGCCACGTCTAGTATTTTACATATATATTTCTAACTAAATTTACATATATTGAAAGAAATATCTCTATGTTATTATAGTAAAAATAAAAATGTGTATCTTATTACTTCGTTCTTAAACTTTTTATCT
>NW_012034682.1:0-449 GCF_000956235.1 Wasmannia auropunctata | reverse complement strand
TGTGCGCAACGGCGGCGAACGCGAACGCGGCGGCGGCGGCGGCGAACGCGGCAAACGCAAACGCGGCGGCGGCGGCGGCAAACGCGGCGGCGAACGCGAGCGCGGTTCCTCTTTCCCCGCGATACCCGCATCACCGACGCGGTATCCCTCTTCCCCGCGGACCTACGACGCGGTTCCCTCTTCCCCGCGCATCCCGCATCTACGACGCGGTTCCCCCGCCCCGCGGACCCCGCACCGACGACGCAGTTCCCCCGTCCCCGCGGACCCCGCACCTACGACGCGGTTCCCTCTTCCCCGCGCATCCCGCACCCACGATCTCGCGGTTAGGCCAGCTAAGCGAGCGGCTTTCCGCGGCTTCCCCTCCCCGCGGACCCCGCATCAGACCGTGAACGTTCTGAGCGGTTTCCCCTTCCCGCGGCTTCCCCTCCCGCGGCTTCCCCGCGGACCCC
>NW_012034681.1:0-463 GCF_000956235.1 Wasmannia auropunctata | reverse complement strand
TTACAACTAGGGTAAGTTTTTTAAATAGCTTTCTTCAGTCTTTCTTTGTAGCAATTTTTTTAAATATACGTCTTTTTTGTCTGTTGCAGATGGCGACAGATTGCGGCGTATTTGCGCCAAAATATATTATATAGATTATATAATAACTACAATATCATATTACATATATTTTGGAATAAAAACTTTTTAATTTTAATTATAATAATATTCTTTTTTCTTTTTCTTTCCTCTTCATGAATGTGCGGGTGGGACCGCGAGCAATAACGGGTAGGGTGGGGCCCGTGCGCAACGGCGGCGAACGCGAACGCGGCGGCGGCGGCGGCGAACGCGGCAAACGCAAACGCGGCGGCGGCGGCGGCAAACGCGGCGGCGAACGCGAGCGCGGTTCCTCTTTCCCCGCGATACCCGCATCACCGACGCGGTATCCCTCTTCCCCGCGGACCTACGACGCGGTTCCCTCTTC
>NW_012034680.1:0-932 GCF_000956235.1 Wasmannia auropunctata | reverse complement strand
TAACAGAGCGCTAATAAGAGAGAGGCAAACAAATTTCAATTTGCATATTTTTTCTGTGATTCAATAATGATCTATTTATTTATTACATAATACCTTTCATCATTAACTTGACATTATCGACTTCAGGACTTTCCAAATATCCAAAAATATAAAAAATTGTTCGTTTATCTGTTTCTAATTCATCTAACATTTTTTC
Organism: Wasmannia auropunctata; assembly: GCF_000956235.1. Lineage (NCBI taxonomy): Eukaryota > Metazoa > Arthropoda > Insecta > Hymenoptera > Formicidae > Wasmannia > Wasmannia auropunctata. The sequence continues at coordinate 736 of NW_012034680.1, read as the reverse complement.
TGGCGCTGTGATAGGGTAGGGGATTGTTGCAAGAGTTTCGTTATTACTGAAAAGCGTTTACTTACATTATTATTGCTAATTATAATTTTTCTATCGATACTAACCATTTATAATAGAGCAGATTTACGCCAGTCGAGAACTCTGAGTTCGGTTGATCACCTGGATGATAAAGAAAATGCGTCCAATATTAGTATCTTCGATTTTATATAATATAAAAAAATATATAAAACACATATTGCATATTTACAGGAACAATTTAATTGACCGGGCACTATCATTGCCATAAAAAATCGTAAAATATAAGATAATGCTGATATTAACATTTTAAATAAATGAAATTTTGCTAACTCCAAGATACACGTTTTTATTCTGCAAATTCTGAGTAGACTGTCGCAACTGCATATGATGCAGTTTATATAGGTTTCCCCTCCAACGATAAAGCTAGATAAAGATAATTCGTTGGCAGTAAGCGTATGTTCGTTGAGTTAGGAATTTGAAATGTTTACGTATATAAATAATAATAATAAATTGTCTGGTTACGTAACTTGAAACAAAAAACTAAAAAAGAAAAAACATTATTTATACAATTTTTCTGACGTTGATTTTTATTTTAAAAATATTTTATTACGTCACAATTTTAAGATATTTACAATAAAGAGACTGTTTTAATATAATTTTATGCAACAATTATATCATACAAAGCATTAGATGATATATATTATATATATATATATAT
>NW_012034679.1:0-444 GCF_000956235.1 Wasmannia auropunctata | reverse complement strand
AATAAACAATATTATCGCTTCAAAATCAATTACTAAAAATAACAAGAAAAAATTAAATATAATAATAAAACCCATGCGTTTTAAAGATGTAAGATCATTTAATTATGTACCTGTGATGCGAGGTATCTTGAAATCCTTATTGCATTTACCAACAAAACCAGCTATATGCGCGCCCAATGAGTGCCCAATGATGTAAATTTTGGATATATCAAGACCGGAATTCTCGAATTTTCGTATACTTTCAGCGAATAAGCTTCCTACTTTTTTGATTTTTGAGACAACGTCATTATAAAGACCACTGGAATGTTTACTCCAGTCAAGTAACACGACATTATCCGTTTCTCCGTAACAGAGCGCTAATAAGAGAGAGGCAAACAAATTTCAATTTGCATATTTTTTCTGTGATTCAATAATGATCTATTTATTTATTACATAATACCTTTC
>NW_012034678.1:0-714 GCF_000956235.1 Wasmannia auropunctata | reverse complement strand
TGTGTATAAGAGACAGGTAAGATCCAGATTGATGAGGATTTTTAACGATTATTATAATGCACAGAGATTTATATTGGATGAGAGTTTATTTGGAGATCTTCTTTCCGACTATTCAGGGGTAAAAATAGAAAAAGATGGACCGGTGTTATCATTTGGAAGAGTAAATTTTTCAGGTCTAGTGGTCCAGTTATTAGGATTATAGAGAACTATCTACGCGATCATTATGAACGAGCTTTAAGCGATGATATATACCGGCTAGATGTAGCAATACTGGGAGAAACCGAGCCTCACACAAAGAATTATAACGGTATTTATGAAAGAAGTCATCAGTGGAATAATTTAAAAACGCTATACCCTTTACCACAGAGCTTATTACCTGAGATTAAGTTTGCTAAAGCGCAGATAGTATTATCAGATAGTTGGAATTTAGGAGAAGTAAATGCTTGTTTTCCAGTAAGTAGTATAGAAGAGAGGGGAAAAAGGTTTGTACTAGGAAGTGATAAGCTATCTGAACAAGTGTGGAATTTAAAATACCAGCCAATTTTAGAAAGATTTTTTGCCGTTCACCACTATCAAGTAAAGAATTTCTCTACCCCCAAAATAATAAGATTTAGCGTAACAGAACACTATATTCATTTTGAAAGCGAATTAAATTCAGAGCAAAAGGATTCAATACAGGAGTTAGAAAATTACATTTTAGTGTTTTACCCAGGT
>NW_012034677.1:0-652 GCF_000956235.1 Wasmannia auropunctata | reverse complement strand
GAGAGAGAGAGAGAGAGAGAGGGGGAGGACGAGAGGGGGAGAGAGAGATAGAGAGAGATGTTTAGATATACTTGGCGTGCTTATGAAGCCAGAAGTTTTATTTGAATGAATTTTTGCCCCACGAAAAAATATCGTTTGCCATGAATTGTAAGCTCGTCGCTTAAAATATGATTGTTTTAAATCCCAGAATTTTTCAGGAATTTGCGTGCATTATTCTCTTCCGACATTTGTGCAGTGTCGCAATAACAATATGAATTGATTTACATAATAATTTTGTATAATACACATGTGCGCGAATGAAAGCTTCGATATATAAATATATAAATGTAAAAGGGTTTATTATATACAACAAGCGTCATTACACATTTTACGGTTTTGTTATTTATTCTTCCCTTTTATACATTACATTTATAATTTATACATTATTGCATTTATAAATTATATAAATTCGTCTTTTCTTTAACATTATTTATTTTACACAGTTAACTATATAAATTAATTAGCTTGAATTAATCAAAGTTTCAAGTGCCTTTCGTTAAGCTCTTGTTTTACGTGGATTATTAAGAAAATGATAATATTATATTCAACGCAATGTAGAGGAACTTGGTCTTATTGTTAGAAACACAAAGATGCTTTCATATTATAATCACTT
>NW_012034676.1:0-326 GCF_000956235.1 Wasmannia auropunctata | reverse complement strand
CCAGTTAGTATTTTCTGTGATAGAGGGGGGAGGGTCCGATACTTTATGAACATCCTGTATAGATCTTGATATTTTAGAGATTGATATAGGACAATAAGCCTTCTTTAAACAAGAGATTTACCTTGTGTTTTATATCTCAGAAATTATAAGAGTCCTCTATTTAATTATTAAGGCAAAGTTACTCAGGAATGAACTTCTTATAACATATATCAAAGTCAAGATAATTCAAACTGTGTAAGTTCTATTAAAAATTTAACGGAAGATTTATTATATTTAATAATAAACACATATTTTCCCATCAACTGATATTATACGTTCTTATTAGA
>NW_012034675.1:0-646 GCF_000956235.1 Wasmannia auropunctata | reverse complement strand
TAAGATACTTACAAAATAATTACAAAATGTACAAACGGAAAGTTAAATCTATAAAAGATATGACATCAAAAAAAGATGGACAATAATGAAATCAAATGTGCATTCAGGCATAATTTTGTCATATACATATAATATAATATTACATATATTGCACGTTCCTCTTCCTCGCTCGATATAAGTACAGATCTCGTACTTGTTAATCGTATCCCAAGTGCAAAACTGGCATTCTTCTTGAGGTATGACATTTGCATACATTTTTCGCAAATCATTATGCATTGGTTGGCCCTCGCCTATTATACCCCATGCAACAATCGTAACAGCTTCATTCTTTTCCGCAGGACGTGTTGGGAGTTTAATTGGCTGTTGTTTTGAGTCACATTTAATGGGCGTAGTCAGCTAAAAATATTTTATACTACAGAGTTAAACTGTAAGCTTAACTAAAATACGTTTAATTATTTAAAACTTGTGTACCATTACTGTTATTATTAATGTAGCAAAAAGTATATTAAACATTAATTCGTATCACATACAGTGACAGACAAAAAAAATTTAAAGTCGGTACCCATATATATGAGTATTGGTAACTTTAATACTAGATTGTTTTTTGTGATGTTGATCATACTGAACTACTCCGCGGCATCTCGCC
>NW_012034674.1:0-509 GCF_000956235.1 Wasmannia auropunctata | reverse complement strand
GTGTGTGTGTGTGTGTGTGTGTGTGTGTGTGTGTGTGTGTGTGTGTGTGTGTGTGTGTGTGTGTGCACGCGCGCGCGCGTGTGTGTGTATGTGCCTGTGCGTGTGTGTATGTGTGCGCACGCGCGTGTGCGTGTATGTATATGTATGTATGTGTAAGCGTGTGAATATATGTATATGTTGGCATTACATGTAATTAATTTTTAATTGTTTTTTGCATTCGGGGGGGGCAAAGCCTCCCCCGAAACCCCCCCCATTCCTGCGCCCAGGCTCCACTCGGGGGGCTTCGCCCCCCGAACCTCCCATTAGACCACCGCCCGAACACCACTCGGGGGCTTCGCCCCCCTCGACATCACCTCCAACTTTACCACGCACGTGTAATGAAAAATAGTATGTGTGACACGTGCGAGTTGGCTGTTGCGACTCGCGCGAGCGATCGCACTCGCCTTCGGCTCGTGCGCCACTTCGCGCTCGTCGCAACAGCCAACTTCTCGCACTTGTCGCACAATGTA
>NW_012034673.1:0-580 GCF_000956235.1 Wasmannia auropunctata | reverse complement strand
ATAAAAACCTGATATTACACGATTCTATTGTATGGAGGTCGCTGTACATCGACGTTGATCAAATTGCTGAATTGTATTTTTAACACGTATTCGATGATATCATTGCGAGACATTTTAATTGTCCCTGAAAACAATTCTTATAATGCGCAAAAGTATTACGTGACAGCTGCCGTACATCGGCGCTTAACCAAAATGCTAAATTGCATTTTTTACGCGTGTTCAACGATGTGATTTCATCGCGAGGCATTATGGCTGTTCGAAAAATCAAACTTTGTCACAGCGAATTGGAGGGAAGTTTACATAAAAGTATGAGGTATCGCGATTTTGTCAGTTGCACTTTGATAGGCGTACTTGAAAAAACGTTTGACATAGTAGTGCTAGATTGGAGTGCTAGATGAAAGTGTGTTTATTTTTTTTCTACGTGTCCTACGAGCGGAGATATTGCAATGCAAAGTCCGAAATGTAGGAATTTCAGATTAAGAAACGTCATTGTCATCATATCGTCGACCAGTTGCGGGGTGGGGGAAGTGTACTTTTACAATTTCTGACACAAGAGGCGCTAGAATTTCTAATCTTGCAG
>NW_012034672.1:0-793 GCF_000956235.1 Wasmannia auropunctata | reverse complement strand
TATTGAAATCAATTGATCGAGAATCGTTGGTGCACTGCCCATACAAAGTGATTGAATTTTTATTCAAAAAGATCATTAATTATTGAAAAATCGTCGATCTGCTTATCAAGCTACAAAACATACTGATTCAAACTTTTTCTATGAATATCGTATGACAAAGTAACGCTTCGTATCGATTTCTTCCCCAAATTTATTTCTTTAATGGCATTAATCAATGCAGTGAGGTCTTTTGCTGAACGATCAGTTTTTCGCTTAGAAAATCCCATTCTAATATTTAAAAAATGTAGAAAAATTATTTTAAAAAATCCCCAAAAATATAAAAAATGAGTCTATATGTATTTATACATATATAACGTTCAATGCTTCATCTGTGAACATGTGTGAAAAAATCCATTGACAAAATTACGCTAAGCTTGTTGAAAAAAAATGGCGTAAAAAGTTTTCCACGCACTTCACACCGAAACGTGATTAATCACATAAAAGAGAATAAAAGACCATATCATAACACACATTATCTGCATCAAATTACGAAAAAATCACCACTTCACAAAATAAAATAATGTCAATTTTAATTATTTTTTACAATTTTTCGCTTTTTTCTGCCAAGAAAAAATTAACACGTCTATTCAGCTCTATATCTCATCAAAAGTGAGCTAATACAATGACAATTTAATGACATAAACGACAACTGTCTAGTGCGACTGCAGCGCTCAAAAAATGTTGTTGATCAAATTACACTATGACCAAATTACGCTACTTTACCCTATGTATATTCATTATCAGTATCACTATT
>NW_012034671.1:0-559 GCF_000956235.1 Wasmannia auropunctata | reverse complement strand
AAAAACAATTAGCACTGCACACGGCTGCAAAGACAATCCAAAAAATAATAAGGCTAGGCTAAGAACTTTTACTTCATCCAGCATATTCACCGGACCTTGCACCCTCTGATTACTACTTGTTCAGATCGCTTCAAAACTCTTTGAATGGAAAATCGTTCGATTATGTGGAAGCTATAAAACAGCACTTGAATCAGTTCTTCGCGGGGAAAAACAAATATTTCTTCGAACGTGGAATTATGAAATTACCTGAAAAATGGCTAACAGTAATCGAAAATAATGGCGAATACATTGTTGATTAAAGCTTCTTTTAAATATAATAAAACTGCATTTCATTTAAGAGCAAAAAACGAACGAACTTATTGGCCAACTCAATACAATTCAGACTATCTCTTAGGGCCATTAACAAAATGTCGTCTACATATCTAACAAGGGAACACACGGAAGTGTCCCCCTCTGATTTCAATAAGCTTTGGATATGTTAAACTACAAACAAAAATAAGATACTACAATTTTTGCATTCGTGCTGAGTTGCACGTTAAGGGGGTGAAACATCCCTTAG
>NW_012034670.1:0-458 GCF_000956235.1 Wasmannia auropunctata | reverse complement strand
GCCGTTAACAAGCGAACGTGCCAGAAGTGGTTTGCTAAGTTTCGTTCCGGAGATTTCGATGTCAACGATGCACCACGCTCAGGTAGGCCGATCGAGACCGATAGTGACCAAATAAAGGCGATAATTGACAGCGACCGGCGCAAAATGACGCGTGATATTGCCGAGATACTCAAAATATCGAAATCGACCGTTGAAAATCGTTTGCATGAGCTGGCTACGTTAATCGGCTTGATGTTTGGGTTCCACACCAACTCAATGAAAAACAATTAGCACTGCACACGGCTGCAAAGACAATCCAAAAAATAATAAGGCTAGGCTAAGAACTTTTACTTCATCCAGCATATTCACCGGACCTTGCACCCTCTGATTACTACTTGTTCAGATCGCTTCAAAACTCTTTGAATGGAAAATCGTTCGATTATGTGGAAGCTATAAAACAGCACTTGAATCAGTTCTTC
>NW_012034669.1:0-433 GCF_000956235.1 Wasmannia auropunctata | reverse complement strand
TGAATTACTGTGTATTAAAAATAAAATTTCTACATTTAGAAAAAGAAGAATATTATGAATAATTGCCTTAGGTCAAATTATTCATAATATTCTTACATTTCTAAATGTAGAAATTTTAGTTTTAATACATAGCAATTTAGAAAATTAATTTTTAAAACAGTGAATATGATAAAAAAGGGAAAATGTATGTACAGTTTTTTGTTATAAGAAATAAGTAGACACAATGTATAAATCCGCGTGATTTAATATTATTACTATTATTTTATATTATAATTAAATATTCTTATTTAAAAAAAATTTATTCAGCGATAGACTGATCGCGTCAGTCTCATCTCGCGAGTCAGACACACCGCCGTCATCGTCGTCGGCATAATTGCTATTATATTTTATATTTTATGTTTTTATTATGATGTAACATCACAAAGTATATGTA
>NW_012034668.1:0-371 GCF_000956235.1 Wasmannia auropunctata | reverse complement strand
CTGTATTCATATTTTACAACACTATATTTATTGTAGTTTATGTTTTTGTCACAATATTTTATTTATAATCAAAGAAAAGAGCTCTTTGTACGGTAGAGTCAATATGGCCAGCCTTGGTCATTGAGTCTACACTTCCTAGCGAATATCGACTAACAATAACATAGGGGAGACCGGGGCTCGTTGGCACAGTTTTCACAATTTAGACATTCCTGTTTCTAAACAACTATTTATTATGATTAAACTATATTAATATGATAGAATGAACCTTTCTCTACATTTTCATGCCAGGAACGATTCTGTATACTGTATAGTTTTTTTATAGTAAGTGAAATACGAACATGCTGCAATGTAGCCAATTTACCCCGATAGCC
>NW_012034667.1:0-305 GCF_000956235.1 Wasmannia auropunctata | reverse complement strand
TCTATTCCGTTTTGAAGGGATGAAATCAACCCTTGAAAAAAATCGGTTTTTTTCTTCCGACGTAAATATCGTCGAAACTATGAGAGATAGAAAAAAATATTCTAGATCAAAGTTGAATGGCTTGAAATGTACTTTATAATAGTAATTAAAAAATTTTTTTTTATTATTTCCCCCATTACTTCACTTTTTTTAACTTTTTAATTTTTTATGACCAAATTAAAGGTTATTTTAATACAAATTTAACTACGTGTGATAAAGTTATTTTCCAAAGTATAATTTTCGAGAAATAATTAGATCGGAAGAGC
>NW_012034666.1:0-562 GCF_000956235.1 Wasmannia auropunctata | reverse complement strand
TCAAAATACAAAAAGTAACAATAAAAGTAATTGTATAATTCGTTATTGTTACCAAAAAAAATGCATGTTATCGTTACAGTTACCAAAAAAGTAAAATAACGTCATTACCAATTTGTTACCAAAAAAAAGTAACCGTATAACGATAACAGCATTACAATTAAGTAACGAGTTACTTCCAATCCCTGTGTAAGCTTCAACGCGATCGAAACTTATTTTATACGTACAAAGTATAAAACTTATATGCAAACATATATTGTTACGAGTCGAGACTAGAAGATGATATTTTTTCGTTTTCATACACAATAATTTCATCCGCGTTCCGTTATTGTCTGCACTTCGGTAAATATTTATCTTTACAAATATTGTATATAAAATACATCGATGAAATTATAGCAAATAACTGATCGTAGTATCTATATTTTATTTACATCTCAAGGTACAATTACGTACAAGATCAATGTCAGATAGAATGTGCAGCCTGTGTGATAAAGTCTCTGAAATATTCCACTATTCTGCAGAAATTACGCGATGTCTCTCACGCGTTGTTTTCCAGATAGTATCA
>NW_012034665.1:0-401 GCF_000956235.1 Wasmannia auropunctata | reverse complement strand
TTGAAATCACACAAGTATAAAGTATGGTTTGAAGTCGAAATAAACGGAAGGGTTCCCTTTTAAAGTTTATTACAAAATAATGACAGATACAAGCGTTAATTATAATTGAAATTCACTGTTGATTAACAATTAGAGCGATTGATCATTTGACAAGAGTACATTGAATTCATTAAAATAGTCAAGGGTTATAGCAAGAATAATAAGATATAAAGATTAAATATAAAGTGATTAAATAATGAGGCAGGGAGGATCGGAAGTAAACGCGTGCATAAACAACTTACAAGTCACAGAAATAATTCGCCCAAGTCCACCTGATGCCTCAGCCCAGTAGATGATTCGGAAGTTCGCTCGCAGTTCACTCGCAGACAGAACACGGTATAATTCGCTCGAGTTACTACGAT
>NW_012034664.1:0-816 GCF_000956235.1 Wasmannia auropunctata | reverse complement strand
GAATTGCATTAAGCAAAAGACAATTGCTTTGTGGATTTTTATTATATTTTCAGAGGCGTCAAAGTCTGGACAACTGATTCAGACAATCCAGTCTAACAGTTTCTCGAGAAGAGCGTTCACGAGATCAGATCTACGATTCTTTCCTTCGAAGAGCGTCATGCTTCGAGCTATACTGGATAAGTTTTATTTTATTATTAATAGTACTTTTCTTTCAATAGTTCCGCTTTTCAATATTTTGATATTATGTAACTTTTTAAAGATAATTTTATATTTTAATTTAAAGTCGAATTGCAAAATATTAAAACATGAGAAGTTATGAATTTATTGCAATTTTTGTTTATAATTTCATGTGTGCATAATACTTTTATATATTGTAGTATCCTTGAAGGGAAATAAATTAAGGATCCCGGATAAGGGATTAATTTCCTGCAATCCATATAAAAACACATAGCGCACACTCTACCGCACTTTTATTAATATCCAGTTAAATCTTCATTAGTTATCGTTCTAATAATTTTCTTAGAGTTGAAATACATATCGTACGAGCAGACGTAAATACCGAGCACTACATCTTCGTGGAGGAAACCTGCAAGGATATAAGTATAAAAATATTAAAATTAAAACTAAAATTGTCTCAAAAACATTGCATCATACAATTTTATACAGTTTCTTTCAATACGTCGATATTATCTCTCAGTAATTTATAGCGTGTCCATCGATGGCTAATACGGCGAGTAGTCTGCGGTGCATCGAGCCAACTATTGCCTGGCAATATTCGGGACGCTAGTGCAGATCGGCCCAAGCCATATGCACTCG
>NW_012034663.1:0-675 GCF_000956235.1 Wasmannia auropunctata | reverse complement strand
TTATTTTAATTCCGGACTAGTTTTTGGGTGGAAAGTGATCCAAAGGGAGTCAAGATGCTTGGATAATTTATCGAAAAGTTAAAAAAAAAATTTATTTTATTATTTTTTGTTTATTTTGTTATTTTATTATTTATATTTATTTCATTTCCGGTTTAATTTTTGGGTGAAAAGTGATCCAAAGGGAGTCAAGATGCTTGGATAATTTTCTCTATGCTGTAGCTATTGTGCAGTTTGTAAGGGTCCCTTGTAAGACTGACCTTTTTCAGGTGACAAGAACCCCCGCGCAAATTTCTTATCACTTGCTAATTAAGAGGGGAAAGATTCTTTCCCATGTGAAATCAAAGCTTAAATCGATATTTATTTATGGTAATAGTCTGTGCCATCGCCTGTTATCACTGTTCGAACACCTTGCGGATTTAATTTCAAGTCTTTAAATAGCTTTTAAATGTTCTCAACGTTTATTTCAGACTATTAATTTAAGTTTAAATTTGGAAAAATATCTACTCGTAACAATTGAAAATTTTCTGTTATTTCGTTTCTTTACTCCAACCTATTATAATTATGGATTTATTTATAATTACAATAGATTGTAGTAGAAAAGCGAAATGGGAAATGTCCAATATAATGGCTGTATCCAGGAGCGCAACCGCTAAACGGCTAAGTAGCAATCGAATG
>NW_012034662.1:0-302 GCF_000956235.1 Wasmannia auropunctata | reverse complement strand
TTATTTATATTTATTTTAATTCCGGACTAGTTTTTGGGTGGAAAGTGATCCAAAGGGAGTCAAGATGCTTGGATAATTTATCGAAAAGTTAAAAAAAAAATTTATTTTATTATTTTTGTTTATTTTGTTATTTTATTATTTATATTTATTTCATTTCCGGTTTAATTTTTGGGTGAAAAGTGATCCAAAGGGAGTCAAGATGCTTGGATAATTTTCTCTATGCTGTAGCTATTGTGCAGTTTGTAAGGGTCCCTTGTAAGACTGACCTTTTTCAGGTGACAAGAACCCCCGCGCAAATTTCT
>NW_012034661.1:0-449 GCF_000956235.1 Wasmannia auropunctata | reverse complement strand
CATTTATCAATATTTATTTGATTATATTTTTTTAAATCAATATTTATTTTACTAACTATTCATATTTCAAGCAATAAAAGATATTTATAATTGATTCTTAATATTTAAGACTGTTTAAAACATAGTTTTAAAATGTTGTAAACTAATTATAACAGAGCCGTATTAGTATCTTAAGACATTACTTGTAAATATTAGCCAAAGTCTAGGAACAAATAAATGGAGGAGCGCGCGCCGGCCGTGAGCACCGCATAGACAAGAGCGATTATTCGTTAACTTTAACCAGCTGTCCTGCCAAAATTACTTGTCAGATCAAAATTTGCTAAAGGAAAAAGTTATTTCTTTTAGCACAAAGTATCACGTCCTGTACTCCTAATCCGTGAATTTTGGGATACCCTGTATAGTTGTGATGATGGCAATAGTAAATGATTCGATACGATTAAATTTTTTTT
>NW_012034660.1:0-803 GCF_000956235.1 Wasmannia auropunctata | reverse complement strand
TTCCGATCTTTATATATACAGGGTGTCCCAAAATTGGCGCATTAGAAGTACAGGACGTGATACTTTGTGCTAAAAGGAACAACTTTTTCCTTTAGCAAATTTTGATCTGACAAGTAATTTTGGCAGGAGAGCTGGTTAAAGTTAATGAATAATCGCTCTTGTCCATGTGACGTTCAGAGTCGGCGCGCGCTCCTCCAATCCTAGTCCTTGACTAATATTTACAAGTAATATCTTAAGAAACTAATACGGCTCTGTTATAATTAGTTTGTGACATTTTAAGATTGTGTTTAAGACAGTCTTAAATATTAAGAAAAAATTATAAATATTTTTTATTGATTGAAATATGATTGAATAGTTAATAAAATAAATATTGATTTAAAAAAATAAAATCAAATAAATATTAATAAATGGTATCACTAAACTTAAATAGTTTATTAATTCTTAAGTAAATCCTCAAAGGCTGAAAAATTGCTTTATTGTGTAACAGTGATTAAAAGTAAAGTAAGATATTTAAGATATTTAAAAGCTAATTTTAAAAATAACAAGTTTTTTGCATTTTTCATTGCAAAAAAATAGAGAAAATTAGTTTTTAAAATATCTTAAATATTTTACTTTACTTTTAATCACTGTTACACAATAAAGTAATTTTTCAGCACTAGAGGATTTACTTAAGAATTAGTAAGCTATTTAAGTTTAGTGACGCCATTTATCAATATTTATTTGATTTTATTTTCTTAAATCAATATTTATTTTATTAACTATTCATATTTCAAGCAATAAAAGATATTTATAATTGATTCTTA
>NW_012034659.1:0-566 GCF_000956235.1 Wasmannia auropunctata | reverse complement strand
ACACGACGAGTCAACACACGACGGTGCTACGCAACTACTTTCCTCTTCTTCCTTGATCTCAGCCAATCACAGGCAAGGAGATCATGCGTGCGCATGCATGTGGCGGAGGGATATTACGCATTCCCTCGCGCTAACCTTATAATTTGAACACTTTGAATAATTATAATGCCGGCAGTATTGTAACTTTCAAGCTTCATAACTCGACATTTATTTAACTAAAAAAGAACTTTATTATTGTGTTTTAAAAAGCTTTCGACACCAGCTGTTAGATTCTAGAATAAAAAATAGGGTGTTCTATTTGAAAAAATCGATGTGACTTTGACCTGAAATGTTTCAGATAAAAGTTTTAGAGTTTTAAGGGGCACATTTGATAGCAGTATTATTGTGACCTTGGAGACGTCACCCAAGGTCACAATAATACTGCTATCGAATGTGCTCCTTAAAACTTTAAAATTTTTATCTGAAACATTTTTTGGTAAAAAGACATAGAAAAAAAATATTTAGAGTGGGACGGTTAAAATGGCTCAGCCTGTACACAGTGGTCTTCAAGTATTGATAGGTACATT